>NW_027308482.1:5000-102287 GCF_047496885.1 Scyliorhinus torazame
AAGAAATCCCTCCTCATCTCGCTCTTCATTGGGTGACTCCCTCACTCTGAGATTCTGCCCTCTGCTCCTAGACTCTCCCACAAGGGGAAACAACCTCTCATCATCGACCCCGTCAAACCCCCTGAGAATCCGATATGTCTCAATAAGGTCGCCTCCCATTCTTCTAAACTCCCAATGAGGACAGGCCCGACCCACTCAACATCCCAGACCATAACCCACTGTAGTCAACCCTGAGAGATAGGATTAACTGTCACATCCAAAGGCCCGGAGCAGTCAGGGGTTTGTCAAAGGAAGATCTTGCCTCACAAATTTGATGGAATTCTTTGAGGAAGCGAGGGTTGATGAGGGTAGTGCGGTGGATGTGGTGTACCTGGACTTTAGCAAGGCGTTTGCCAAAAGTCCCACATGGCAGATTGGCCAAGAAAGTGAAAGCCCCTGGGATGCAGGGCAATGTGGCGGACTGGATAAAAAGTTGGCTTAGCGACGGGAATGGTCGATGGTTGCCCTTGCGATTGAAAAGCTGTTTCAAATGGTGTTCCACAGGGCTCGGTGTTGGGACCCTAACTAGATGTGTTATATTTTAACGATTTGGATGTGAACGTGGGGGGCATGATTGAGTAACTTGCACACTACACAAAGGTTGGCTGAGTGGTGAAGAGTGTAGAGGATAGCTACAATCTCCAGAACGATATAGATGAATTGGTAAAGGGGCAGATGGAATTTAACACAGAGAAGGTTGAGGTCATGAATTTAGGGAGGTCGAACAGTTCTTGGGCGTACACAATAAATGGGAATAAACTAAGGGGGGGAGATGAAGTGAGAGATCTTGGTGTACAGGCACACAGGTCCCTAAAGGCAGCAGTTCAAGTAGACAAGGTTGTTCAGAAAGCAGATGGAATGCTCTCCATCATTGGCAGATGTATATAATATAAAAGTAAGGTTATAGGGCGGGATTCTCCGCGAATGCAGCCTCGCCGCCCCGACGCCGGCTTACCAATTCTCCACGCCGATTCTCCGCGACCCCACAGGCCACATGCCCACCGGGTTCAGCCGAGACCCGCCGGCGTGGGTTACTCAGGTCCCACACGGCGGGACCTGGAAGGTGTCTCTGTGGGGGACGTCCTGGAGGGGGGGGGGATCCGACCCCGTGGGGGTGGGGGGGGGGTGTGCCCCCACGGTGGCCTGGCCCGCGATTGCGGCCTACCGATAGGTGGGCGGGCTGGTTCCATGGAGGCCTACGTTCCTCCGCGCCGGGCCCGTGTAGAGCTCCGCCATATTGCCCGGGGGTCGGCGCGGAGAAGGGCGCAGAATCATGCCGGAAGTAGCGCGCATGCACGGAATCACGCTGACTATTCTGCGCATGCACGAACCCGCGACGGCCGTTCAGAGCCGGCTGCAGATGCGGGGACCACCCCGGCGCCAACCTAGCCCCCAAGGAAGGGGAGCATTGATGATGATGAACAAATACATTGCAGATGATGAGAGATACATTGCTGATGATGCTGAGCAGACACATTGATGATGATGAACAGATACATTGATGATGATGAACAGACACAATGATGATGATGAACAGAGACATTGATGATGATGAGAGATACATTGCTGATGATGCTGAGCAGACACATTGATGATGATGAACAGATACATTGATGGTGATGAACAGACACAATGATGATGATGAACAGAGACATTGATGATGATGAACAGATACATTGATGGTGATGAACAGACACATTGATGATGATAAACAGATACATTGATGATGATGATGAACAGATATATTGATGATGATGAACAGATACATTGATGATGATGAACAGTTACATTGATGGCGATGAACAGATACATTGATGGTGAT
This sequence comes from Scyliorhinus torazame, assembly GCF_047496885.1. Classification (NCBI taxonomy): domain Eukaryota; kingdom Metazoa; phylum Chordata; class Chondrichthyes; order Carcharhiniformes; family Scyliorhinidae; genus Scyliorhinus; species Scyliorhinus torazame. Next base: position 6,862 of record NW_027308482.1, read on the forward strand.
GAAGAGATACATTGATGATGATGAACAGACACATTGATGGCGATGAACAGATACATTGATGGTGATGAAGAGATACATTGATGATGATGAACAGAAACATTGATGATGAACAGATACATTGATGGTGATGAACAGATACATTGATGATGATGAACAGACACATTGATGGCGATGAACAGATACATTGATGGTGATGAACAGATACATTGATGGTGATGAAGAGATACATTGATGATGATGAACAGACACATTGATGGCGATGAACAGATACATTGATGGTGATGAAGAGATACATTGATGATGATGAACAGAAACATTGATGATGAACAGATACATTGATGGTGATGAACAGATACATTGATGATGATGAACAGACACATTGATGGCGATGAACAGATACATTGATGGTGATGAACAGATACATTGATGGTGATGAACAGACACATTGATGATGATAAACAGATACATTGATGATGATGATGAACAGATATATTGATGATGATGAACAGATACATTGATGATGATGAACAGTTACATTGATAGCGATGAACAGATACATTGATGGTGATGAAGAGATACATTGATGATGATGAACAGACACATTGATGGCGATGAACAGATACATTGATGGTGATGAAGAGATACATTGATGATGATGAACAGAAACATTGATGATGAACAGATACATTGATGGTGATGAACAGATACATTGATGATGATGAACAGACACATTGATGGCGATGAACAGATACATTGATGGTGATGAACAGATACATTGATGATGATGAACAGACACATTGATGGCGATGAACAGATACATTGATGGTGATGAAGAGATACATTGATGATGATGAACAGAAACATGGATGATGAACAGATACATTGATGATGATGAACAGGAACATTGATGATGATGAACAGGTACATTGATGATGATGAACAGTTACATTGATGGCGATGAACAGATACATTGATGGTGATGAACAGACACATTGATGATGATGATGAACAGATACATTGATGAGGATGAACAGATACATTAATGATGATGAACAGATATATTGATGATGATGAAGAGATACATTGATAATGATGAATAGTTACATTGATGATAATGCTGAGCAGATACATTGATGATGATGATGAACAGGTACATTGATGATGATGAACAGATACATTGATGATGATGAACAGGTACATTGATGATGATGAACAGATACATTGACGATGATCAACAGATACATTGATGATGAACAGATACAAAGAACAAAGAACAAAGAACAAAGAAATGTAAAGCACAGGAACAGGCCCTTCGGCCCTCCAAGCCCGTGCCGACCATACTGCCCGACTAAACTACAATCTTCTACACTTCCTGGGTCCGTATCCTTCTATTCCCATCCTATTCATATATTTGTCAAGATGCCCCTTAAATGTCCCTATCGTCCCTGCTTCCACTACCTCCTCCGGTAGTGAGTTCCAGGCACCCACTACCCTCTGCGTAAAAAACTTGCCTCGTACATCTACTCTAAACTTTGCCCCTCTCACCTTAAACCTATGCCCCCTAGTAATTGACCCCTCTACCCTGGGGAAAAGCCTCTGACTATCCACTCTGTCTATGCCCCTCATAATTTTGTATACCTCTATCAGGTCGCCCCTCAACCTCCTTCGTTCCAGTGAGAACAAACCGAGTTTATTCAATCGCTCCTCATAGCTTATGCCCTCCATACCAGGCAACATTCTGGTAAATCTCTTCTGCACCCTCTCTAAAGCCTCCACATCCTTCTGGTAGTGTGGCGACCAGAATTGAACACTATACTCCAAGTGTGGCCTAACTAAGGTTCTATACAGCTGCAACATGACTTGCCAATTCTTATACTCAATGCCCCGGCCAATGAAGGCAAGCATGCCGTATGCCTTCTTGACTACCTTCTCCACCTGTGTTGCCCCTTTCAATGACCTGTGGACCTGTACTCCTAGATCTCTTTGACTTTCAATACTCTTGAGGGTTCTACCATTCACTGTATATTCCCTACCTGCATTAGCCCTTCCAAAATGCATTACCTCACATTTGTCCGGATTAAACTCCATCTGCCATCTCTCCGCCCAAGTCTCCAGACAATCTAAATCCTGCTGTATCCTCAGACAGTCCTCATCGCTATCCGCAATTCCACCAACCTTTGTGTCGTCTGCAAACTTACTAATCAGACCAGTTACATTTTCCTCCAAATCATTTATATATACTACAAAGAGCAAAGGTCCCAGCACTGATCCCTGTGGAACACCACTGGTCACAGCCCTCCAATGAGAAAAGCATCCCTCCATTGCTACCCTCTGCCTTCTATGGCCTAGCCAGTTCTGTATCCACCTTGCCAGTTCACCCCTGATCCCGTGTGACTTCACCTTTTGTACTAGTCTACCATGAGGGACCTTGTCAAAGGCCTTACTGAAGTCCATATAGACAACATCTACTGCCCTACCTGCATCAATCATCTTAGTGACCTCCTCGAAAAACTCTATCAAGTTAGTGAGACACGACCTTCCCTTCACAAAACCGTGCTGCCTCTCACTAATACGTCCATTTGCTTCCAAATGGGAGTAGATCCTGTCTCGAAGAATTCTCTCCAGTAATTTCCCTACCACTGAAGTAAGGCTCACCGGCCTGTAGTTCCCGGGATTATCCTTGCTACATTAAACAGAGGAACAACATTGGCTATTCTCCAGTCCTCCGGGACATCCCCTGAAGACAGCGAGGATCCAAAGATTTCTGTCAAGGCCTCAGCAATTTCCTCTCCAGCCTCCTTCAGTATTCTGGGGTAGATCCCATCCGGCCCTGGGGACTTATCTACCTTAATATTTTTTAAGACACCCAACACCTCGTCTTTTTGGATCACAATGTGACCCGGCTATCTACACCCCCCTTCTCCAGACTCAACATCTACCAATTCCTTCTCTTTGGTGAATACTGATGCAAAGTATTCATTTAGTACCTCGCCCATTTCCTCTGGCTCCACACATAGATTCCCTTGCCTACCCTTCAGTGGGCCAACCCTTTCCCTGGCTACCCTCTTGCTTTTTATGTACTTGTAAAGAAAATTGCTTATTGTCACAAGTAGGCTTCACATGAAGTTACTGTGAAAAGCCCCTAGTCGCCACCTTCCGGCGTCTGTTCGGGGAGGACGGTACGGGAATTGAACCTTGCTGCTGGCCTCGTTCTGCATTACAAGCCAGCTATTTAGCCCACTGTGCTAAACAAGCCCCTACATTGATGATGAACAGATACATTGATGATGATGAGCAGATACATTGATGATGCTGAGCAGATACATTGATGATGAACAGATACATTGATGATGAACAGATACATTGATGATGATCAACAGATACATTCATGATGAACAGATACATTGATGATGAACAGATACATTGATAATGATGAGCAGATACATTGATGATGCTGAGCATATACATTGATGATGAACAGATACATTGATGATGATGAACAGATACATTGATGATGAACAGATACATTGATGATGATGAACAGATACATTGATGATGATGCTGAGCAGATACATTGATGATGATGATGAACAGATACATTGATGATGATGATGAACAGATACATTGATGATCAACAGATACATTGATGATGATCAACAGATACATTGATGATGATGAACAGATACATTGATGATGATGAACAGATACATTGATGATGATGAACAGATACATTGATGATGATGCTGAGCAGATACATTGATGATGATGATGAACAGATACATTGATGATGATGATGAACAGATACATTGATGATCAACAGATACATTGATGATGAACAGATACATTGAGGATGATGAACAGATACATTGATGATGATGAACAGATACATTGATGAGGATGAACATATACATTGATGATGAACAGATACATTGATGATGATGATGAACAGATACATTGATGATGATGAACAGATACAATGATGATGATGAACATATACATTGATGATGAACAGATACATTGATGATGATGATGAGCAGATACATTGATGATGATGAACAGATACATTGATGATGATCAACAGATACATTGATGTTGACGAACAGATACATTGATGATGAACAGATACATTGATGATGATGAAAATATACATTGATGATGATGAACAGATACATTGATGGTGACGAACAGATACATTGATGATGAACAGATACATTGATGATGAACAGATACATTGATGATGATGAACAGATACATTGATGATGATGATGAACAGATACATTGATGATGATGAACAGATACATTGATGATGATGAACAGATACATTGATGATGATGATGAACAGATACATTGATGATGATGAACAGATACATTGCTGATGATGAACAGTACCATTGATGATGAACAGATACATTGATGATGATGACGAACAGATACATTGATGATGATGAACAGTACCACTGATGATGAACAGATACATTGATGATGATGATCAACAGATACATTGATGGTGACGAACAGATACATTGATGATGAACAGATACATTGATGATGATGAACAGATACATTGATGATGATGATGAACAGATACATTGATGATGATGAACAGATACATTGATGATCATGATGAACAGATACATTGCTGATGATGAACAGTACCATTGATGATGAACAGATACATTGATGATGATGAACAGATATATTGATGATGATGAACAGATATATTGATGATGATGAACAGATACATTGATGATGATGAACAGATACATTGATGATGAACAGATACATTGATGATGATGAACAGATACATTGATGATGATGATGAACAGATACATTGAGTATGATGAACAGATACATTGATGATGATGAACAGATACATTGATGATGATGAACAGATACATTGATGGTGATGAAGAGATACATTGATGATGATGATGCACAGATACATCGATGATGATGAACAGATACATTGATGATGATGATGAACAGATACATTGATGATGATGATGAACAGATACATTGATGATGATGAACAGATACATTGATGATGAACAGATACATTGATGATGATGAACAGATACATTGATGATGATGAACAGATACATTGATGATGATGAACAGATATATTGATGATGATCAACAGATACATTGATGATGATGAACAGATACATTGATGATGATCAACAGATACATTGATGATGAACAGATACATTGATGATGATGAACAGATACATTGATGATGATGAAAAGATGCATTGATGATGATGAACAGATACATTGATGATGATGAACAGATACATTGATGATGATGAACAGATACATTGATGATGATCAACAGATACATTGATGATGAACAGATACATTGATGATGACGAACAGATACATTGATGATGATGAACAGATACATTGATGATGATGAACAGCTACATTGATGATGATGAACAGATGTATTTTCTTTTATTCCCTTTTCTTCATATGTACGGAATGATCTGTTGAGCTGCTCGCAGTAAAATACTTTTCACTGTACCTCGGTACACGTGACATTATACAAATCCAATCCAATCCAATGTTGAACAGACACATTGATGATGATGATGAACAGATACATTGATGATGATGAACAGACACATTGATGGTGATGATGAGCAGATACATTGATGATGATGAACAGACACATTGATGATGATGAGCAGAAACATTGATGATGATAAACAGATACACTGACGATGATGAAGAGATACATTGATGATGATGAACAGATACATTGATGGTGATGAAGAGATACATGGATGATGATGAACAGATACACTGACGATGATGAAGAGATACATTGATGATGATAAACAGATACACTGACGATGATGAAGAGATACATTGATGATGATGAACAGATACATTGATGGTGATGAACAGATACACTGACGATGATGAAGAGATACATTGATGATGATGAACAGATACATGGATGATGATGAACAGATACACTGACGATGATGAAGAGATACATTGATGGTGATGAACAGTTACATTGATGATGATGAACAGATACACTGACGATGATGAAGAGATACATTGATGATGATGATGAACAGATACATTGATGATGAAAAGATACATTGATGATGATGATGAGCAGATACATTGATGATGATGAACAGACACATTGATGATGAACCAACACATTGCTGATGATGATGGACAGATACATTGATGATGATGAACAGTACCACTGATGATGAACAGATACATTGATGATGATGATCAACAGATACATTGATGGTGACGAACAGATACATTGATGATGAACAGATACATTGATGATGATGAACAGATACATTGATGATGATGATGAACAGATACATTGATGATGATGAACAGATACATTGATGATCATGATGAACAGATACATTGCTGATGATGAACAGTACCATTGATGATGAACAGATACATTGATGATGATGAACAGATATATTGATGATGATGAACAGATATATTGATGATGATGAACAGATACATTGATGATGATGAACAGATACATTGATGATGAACAGATACATTGATGATGATGAACAGATACATTGATGATGATGATGAACAGATACATTGAGTATGATGAACAGATACATTGATGATGATGAACAGATACATTGATGATGATGAACAGATACATTGATGGTGATGAAGAGATACATTGATGATGATGATGCACAGATACATCGATGATGATGAACAGATACATTGATGATGATGATGAACAGATACATTGATGATGATCATGAACAGATACATTGATGATGATGAACAGATACATTGATGATGAACAGATACATTGATGATGATGAACAGATACATTGATGATGATGAACAGATACATTGATGATGATGAACAGATACATTGATGATGATGAACAGATACATTGATGATGATCAACAGATACATTGATGATGATGAACAGATACATTGATGATGATCAACAGATACATTGATGATGAACAGATACATTGATGATGATGAACAGATACATTGATGATGATGAAAAGATGCATTGATGATGATGAACAGATACATTGATGATGATGAACAGATACATTGATGATGATGAACAGATACATTGATGATGATCAACAGATACATTGATGATGAACAGATACATTGATGATGACGAACAGATACATTGATGATGATGAACAGATACATTGATGATGATGAACAGCTACATTGATGATGATGAACAGATGTATTTTCTTTTATTCCCTTTTCTTCATATGTACGGAATGATCTGTTGAGCTGCTCGCAGTAAAATACTTTTCACTGTACCTCGGTACACGTGACATTATACAAATCCAATCCAATCCAATGTTGAACAGACACATTGATGATGATGATGAACAGATACATTGATGATGATGAACAGACACATTAATGGTGATGATGAGCAGATACATTGATGATGATGAACAGACACATTGATGATGATGATGAGCAGAAACATTGATGATGATAAACAGATACACTGACGATGATGAAGAGATACATTGATGATGATGAACAGATACATTGATGGTGATGAAGAGATACATGGATGATGATGAACAGATACACTGACGATGATGAAGAGATACATTGATGATGATAAACAGATACACTGACGATGATGAAGAGATACATTGATGATGATGAACAGATACATTGATGGTGATGAACAGATACACTGACGATGATGAAGAGATACATTGATGATGATGAACAGATACATGGATGATGATGAACAGATACACTGACGATGATGAAGAGATACATTGATGGTGATGAACAGTTACATTGATGATGATGAACAGATACACTGACGATGATGAAGAGATACATTGATGATGATGATGAACAGATACATTGATGATGAAAAGATACATTGATGATGATGATGAGCAGATACATTGATGATGATGAACAGACACATTGATGATGAACCAACACATTGCTGATGATGATAGACAGATACATTGATGGTGATGAACAGATACATTGATGGGATGAACAGTTACATTGATGATGATGAACAGATACACTGACGATGATGAAGAGATACATTGATGATGAACAGATACATTGATGGTGATGAACTCTTACATTGATGGTGATGAATAGGAACATTGATGATGAACAGATACATTGATGATGATGAACAGATACATTGATGATGAGCAGACACATTGCTGATGATGATGAACAGATACATTGCTGATGATGCAGAGATACGTTGATGATGGTGAAGCGATATATTGATGATGTTGAAGGGATATATTGATGATGATGAACAGATACATTGATAATAATGACGAACAGATACATTGATGATGATGCAGAGATACGTTGATGATGGTGAAGCGATATATTGATGATATTGAAGGGATATATTAATGATTATGATGAGCAGATACATTGCTGATGAGGAATGGATACATTGATGATGATGATGAGCAAATACATTGCTGATGAGGAACAGATACATTGATGATGATGATGAGCAGAAACATTGATGATGAATAGATACATTGATGATGATGAACAGATACATTGATGATGATGATGAACAGATACATTGATGATGATAAACAGATACATTGATGATGATGATGAACAGATATATTGATGATGATGATGAACAGATACATTGATGATGATAAACAGATATATTGATGATGATGAACAGATACATTTGATGATGATAAACAGATACATTGATGATGATGATGAACAGATACATTGATGATGATGATGAACAGATACATTGATGATGATGATGAACAGATACATTGATGATGATAAACAGATATATTGATGATGATGATGAAAAGATGCTTTGATGATGATGAACAGAAACATTGATGATGAACAGAAAAATTGATGATGATGAACAGATACATTGATGCTGAACAGATAATTGGCTGATGATGATGAAGAGATACATTGATGATGATGAACAGATACATTGATGATGATGAATAGATGCATTGATGATGATGATGAACAGATACATTGATGATGAAAAGATACATTGATGATGAACAGATACATTGATGATGATGAACAGATACATTGATGATGATGAACAGATACATTGATGATGCTGAGCAGATACATTGATGATGATGATGAACAGATACATTCATGGTGAAAAGATACATTGATGATGAACAGAAACATTGATGATGAACAGATACATTGATGATGATGAACAGATACATTGATGATGATAAACAGATACATTGATGATGATGATGAACAGATACATTGATGATGATGAACAGATACATTGATGATGATGAACAGATACATTGATGATGATGAACAGATACATTGCTGATGATAAACAGTTACATTGATGATGATGATGAACAGATACATTGCTGATGATGATGAACAGATACATTGATGATGATGAACAAATACATTGATGATGATGAACAGACATTGCCCAATTATGTATTTTCTTTTATTTCCTTTTCTTCTCATGTACAGAATGATCTGTTGAGCTACTCGCAGTAAAATACCTTTCACTGTACCTCGGTACACGTGACAATAAACAAACCAATCCAAACCAATGTTGAACAGACACATTGCTGATGATGATGTACAGCTACATTGATGATGATGATGAACAGATACATTGATGATGAACAGATACATTGATGATGATGAACAGATACATTGATGATGATGATGAACAGATACATTGATGATGATGAACATATACATTGATGATCATGATGAACAGATACATTGCTGATGATGAACAGTACCATTGATGATGAACAGATACATTGATGATGATGAACAGATATATTGATGATGATGAACAGATATATTGATGATGATGAACAGATACATTGATGATGATGAACAGATACATTGATGATGAACAGATACATTGATGATGATGAACAGATACATTGATGATGATGATGAACAGATACATTGAGTATGATGAACAGATACATTGATGATGATGAACAGATACATTGATGATGATGAACAGATACATTGATGGTGATGAAGAAATACATTGATGATGATGATGCACAGATACATTGATGATGATGAACAGATACATTGATGATGATGATGAACAGATACATTGATGATGATGATGAACAGATACATTGATGATGATGAACAGATACATTGATGATGAACAGATACATTGATGATGATGAACAGATACATTGATGATGATGAACAGATACATTGATGATGATGAACAGATACATTGATGATGATGAACAGATACATTGATGATGATGAACAGATACATTGATGATGATGAACAGATACATTGATGATGATCAACAGATACATTGATGATGAACAGATACATTGATGATGATGAACAGATACATTGATGATGATGAAAAGATGCATTGATGATGATGAACAGATACATTGATGATGATGAACAGATACATTGATGATGATGAACAGATACATTGATGATGATCAACAGATACATTGATGATGAACAGATACATTGATGATGACGAACAGATACATTGATGATGATGAACAGATACATTGATGATGATGAACAGCTACATTGATGATGATGAACAGATGTATTTTCTTTTATTCCCTTTTCTTCATATGTACGGAATGATCTGTTGAGCTGCTCGCAGTAAAATACTTTTCACTGTACCTCGGTACACGTGACATTATACAAATCCAATCCAATCCAATCCAATGTTGAACAGACACATTGATGATGATGATGAACAGATACATTGATGATGATGAACAGACACATTGATGGTGATGATGAGCAGATACATTGATGATGATGAACATACACATTGATGATGATGATGAGCAGAAACATTGATGATGATGAACAGATACACTGACGATGATGAAGAGATACATTGATGATGATGAACAGATACATTGATGGTGATGAACAGATACATGGATGATGATGAACAGATACATTGACGATGATGAAGAGATACATTGATGATGAACAGATACATTGATGATGACGAACAGATACATTGATGATGATGAACAGATACATTGATGATGATGAACAGCTACATTGATGATGATGAACAGATGTATTTTCTTTTATTCCCTTTTCTTCATATGTACGGAATGATCTGTTGAGCTGCTCGCAGTAAAATACTTTTCACTGTACCTCGGTACACGTGACATTATACAAATCCAATCCAATCCAATCCAATGTTGAACAGACACATTGATGATGATGATGAACAGATACATTGATGATGATGAACAGACACATTGATGGTGATGATGAGCAGATACATTGATGATGATGAACATACACATTGATGATGATGATGAGCAGAAACATTGATGATGATGAACAGATACACTGACGATGATGAAGAGATACATTGATGATGATGAACAGATACATTGATGGTGATGAACAGATACATGGATGATGATGAACAGATACATTGACGATGATGAAGAGATACATTGATGATGATGAACAGATACATTGATGGTGATGAACAGTTACATTGGTGATGATGAACAGATACACTGACGATGATGAAGAGATACATTGATGATGATGATGAACAGATACATTGATGATGAAAAGATACATTGATGATGATGATGAGCAGATACATTGATGATGATGAACAGACACATTGATGATGAACCAACACATTGCTGATGATGATGGACAGATACATTGATGGTGATGAACAGATACATTGATGGTGATGAACAGTTACATTGATGATGATGAACAGATACACTGACGATGATGAAGAGATACATTGATGATGAACAGATACATTGATGGTGATGAACTCTTACATTGATGGTGATGAATAGGAACATTGATGATGAACAGATACATTGATGATGATGAACAGATACATTGATGATGAGCAGACACATTGCTGATGATGATGAACAGATACATTGCTGATGATGCAGAGATACGTTGATGATGGTGAAGCGATATATTGATAATGTTGAAGGGATATATTGATGATGATGAACAGATACATTGATAATAATGACGAACAGATACATTGATGATGATGCAGAGATACGTTGATGATGGTGAAGCGATATATTGATGATATTGAAGGGATATATTGATGATTATGATGAGCAGATACATTGCTGATGAGGAATGGATACATTGATGATGATGATGAGCAAATACATTGCTGATGAGGAACAGATACATTGAAGATGATGATGAACAGATATATTGATGATAATGATGAACAGATACATTGATGATGATAAACAGATATATTGATGATGGTGATGAACAGATACATTTGATGATGATAAACAGATACATTGATGATGATGATGAACAGATACATTGATGATGATGATGAACAGATACATTTATGATGATGATGAACAGATACATTGATGATGATAAACAGATATATTGATGATGATGAACAGAAACATTGATGATGAACAGAAAAATTGATGATGATGAACAGATACATTGATGCTGAACAGATACTTGGCTGATGATGATGAAGAGATACATTGATGATGATGAACAGATACATTGAAAATGATGAAGAGATGCATTGATGATGATGATGAACAGATACATTGATGATGAAAAGATACATTGATGATGAACAGATACATTGATGATGGTGAACAGATACATTGATGATGATGAACAGATACATTGATGATGCTGAGCAGATACATTGATGATGATGATGAACAGATACATTCATGGTGAAAAGATACATTGATGATGAACAGAAACATTGATGATGAACAGATACATTGATGATGATGAACAGATACATTGATGATGATGAACAGATACATTGATGATGATGATGAACAGATACATTGATGATGATGATGAACAGATACATTGATGATGATGAACAAATACATTGATGATGATGAACAGACATTGCCCAATTATGTATTTTCTTTTATTTCCTTTTCTTCTCATGTACAGAATGATCTGTTGAGCTACTCGCAGTAAAATACCTTTCACTGTACCTCGGTACACGTGACAATAAACAAACCAATCCAATCCAATGTTGAACAGACACATTGCTGATGATGATGAACAGCTACATTGATGATGATGATGAACAGATACATTGATGATGATGAACAGAAACATTGATGGTGATGAAGAGATACATTGATGATGATGATGCACAGAAACATTGATGATGATGAACAGATACATGGATGATGATGAACAGATACACTGATGAGGATGAAGAACAGATACATTGATGATGACAAACAGATACATTGATGATGATGAACAGATACACTGATGAGGATGAAGAACAGATACATTGATGATGACAAACAGATACATTGATGATGAGGATGAACAGATATATTTGATGATGATGAACAGATATATTGATGGTGATGACCAGATACAGTGATGATGATGATGAATAGATGCATTGATGATGATGAACAGATACATTCATGTTGAGGATGAACAGATACATTGATGATGACAAACAGATACATTGATGAAATTGAACAGATACACTGATGAGGATGAAGAACAGATACATTGATGATGACAAACAGATACATTGATGATGAGGATGAACAGATATATTTGATGATGATGAACAGATATATTGATGGTGATGACCAGATACAGTGATGATGATGATGAATAGATGCATTGATGATGATGAACAGATACATTCATGATGAGGATGAACAGATACATTGATGATGAACAGACACATTGATGATGATGAAAAGATACATTGATGATGATGAAAAGATACATTGCTGATGGTGCTGAGCAGATACATTGATGATGATGATGAACAGACACATTGCTGATGATGTTGAACAGATACATTGATGATGATGGTGAAGAGATACATTGATGATGATGAACAGATACACTGATGATGATGATGAACAGATGCATTGATAATGGACAGATTCATTGATGTTCTTGAACAGATGCATTGATGATGATGAAGAGATACATTGATGATGAAGAGATACATTGCTGATGGTGATGAAGAGATACATTGATGATGAACAGACACATTGCTGAAGATGATGAACAGATACATTGATGATGAAAAGATCCATTGATGATGATGAACAGATACATTGATGATGATGATGAACAGATACATTGATGATGAACAGACACATTGATGATGAACAGATACTTGGCTGAAGATGATGAACAGATACATTGATGATGAAAAGATCCATTGCTGATGATGAACAGATACATTGATGATGATGAACAGATACATTGATGATGATAAACAGATACATTGATGATGATGATGAACAGATACATTGATGATGATGATGAACAGATACATTGATGATGATGAACAAATACATTGATGATGAACAGACATTGCCCAATTATGTCTTTTCTTTTATTTCCTTTTCTTCTCATGTACAGAATGATCTGTTGAGCTACTCGCAGTAAAATACTTTTCACTGTACCTCGGTACACGTGACAATAAACAAATCCAATCCAATGTTGAACAGACACATTGCTGATGATGATGAACAGCTACATTGATGATGATGATGAACAGATACATTGATGATGATGAACAGAAACATTGATGATGATGAAGAGATACATTGATGATGATGATGCACAGAAACATTGATGATGATGAACAGATACATGGATGATGATGAACAGATACACTGATGAGGATGAACAGATACATTCATGATGAGGATGAACAGATACATTGATGATGAACAGACACATTGATGATGATGAAAAGATACATTGATGATGATGAAAAGATACATTGCTGATGGTGCTGAGCAGATACATTGATGATGATGATGAACAGACACATTGCTGATGATGATGAACAGATACATTGATGATGATGGTGAAGAGATACATTGATGATGATGAACAGATACACTGATGATGATGATGAACAAATGCATTGATAATGGACAGATTCATTGATGTTCTTGAACAGATGCATTGATGATGATGAAGAGATACATAGCTGATGGTGATGAAGAGATACATTGATGATGGACAGACACATTGCTGAAGATGATGAACAGATACATTGATGATGAAAAGATCCATTGATGATGATGAACAGATACATTGATGATGATGATGAAGAGATACATTGATGATGGTGATGAACAGATACATTGATGATGAACAGACACATTGCTGATGATGATGAACAGATACATTGATGATGATGAACAGATACATTGATGATGAGGATGAAGAGATACAGTGATGATGATGAACAGATACATTGATGATGAGGATGAAGAGATACATTGATGATGATGAACAGATACATTGATGATGATGATGAACAGATATATTGCTAATGAATAGATGCATTGATGATGAATAGATACTTTGATGATGAGGAGATACATTGATGATGATGAACAGATACATTGATGATGATGAAAATATACATTGATGATGATGCTGAGCAGATACATTGCTGATAATGATGAACAGATACATTGATGATGAACAGATACATTGATGATGATGCAGAGATACGTTGATGATGGTGAAGCGATATATTGATGATGTTGAAGGGATATATTGATGATGATGAACAGATACATTGCTGATGAGGAACAGATACATTGATGATGATGATGAGCAAATACATTGCTGATGAGGAACAGATACATTGATGATGATGATGAGCAGAAACATTGATGATGAATAGATACATTGATGATGATGAACAGATACATTGATGATGATAAACAGATATATTGATGATGATGAACAGCCACATTGATGATGATGAACAGATACATTGATGATGATGAACAGATACATTGACGATGAGGATGAACAGATACATTGATGATGATGAACAGATGCATTGACGATGATGAACAGATACATTGATGATGATGAACAGATACATTGATGATGATGAACAGCTACATTGATGATGATGAACAGATGTATTTTCTTTTATTCCATTTTCTTCATATGTACGGAATGATCTGTTGAGCTGCTCGCTGTAAAATACTTTTCACTGTACCTCGGTACACGTGACATTATACAAATCCAATCCAATCCAATCCAATGTTGAACAAATACATTGATGATGATGATGAACAGATACATTGATGATGATGAAAAGATACATTGATGATGATGATGAGCAGATACATTGATGATGATGAACAGACACATTGATGATGAACCGACACATTGCTGATGATGATGAACAGATACATTGACGGTGATGAACAGATACATTGATGGTGACGAACAGATACTTTGATGGTGATGAACAGTTGCATTGATGATGATGATGAACAGACACATTGATGATGAACCGACACATTGCTGATGATGATGAACAGATACATTGATGGTGATGAACAGATACATTGATGGTAATGATGAAGAGATACATTGATGGTGATGAACAGATACATTGATGGTGATAAACAGTTGCATTGATGATGGTGATGAACAGATACATTGATGATGATGAACAGATACATTGATGATGATGAACAGATACACTGACGATGATGAAGAGATACTTTGATGATGAAGAGATACATTGATGATGATGAACAGATACATTGACGATGATGAAGAGATACAATGATGATGAACAGATACATTGATGGTGATGAACACTTACATTGATGGTGATGAATAGGAACATTGATGATGAACAGATACATTGATGATGATGAAGAGATACATTGATAATGAAGATATACATTGATGATGAACAGACACATTGCTGATAATGATGAAGAGATACATTGATAATGATGATCAGATACACTGATGATGATGATGAACAAATACATTGATGATGATGAACAGATGCATTGATGATGATGAACAGATACATTGATAATGGACAGGTTCATTGATGTTCTTGAACAGATGCATAGATGATGATGAACAGATACATTGATGATGACCAGATACATTGATGATGAAGAGATACAAAGATCGTGACGAACAGATATATTGATGATGATGCAGAGATACGTTGATGATGGACAGATTCATTGATGTTCTTGAACAGATACATTGATGATGATGATGATGAAGAGATACATTGATAATGGACAGATTCATTGATGTTCTTGAACAGATGCATTGATGATGATGAACAGATACATTGATGATGATGATGAACAGATATATTGATGATGAACAGATACATTGATGATGATCAACAGATACATTGATGATGAACAGATACATTAATGATGATGAACAGATACATTGATGATGATGAACAGATATATTGATGATGAACAGATACATTGATGATGATCAACAGATACATTGATGATGAACAGATACATTGATGATGACGAACAGATACATTGATGATGATGATGAACAGATACATTGATGATGATGAACAGATACATTGATGATGAACAGATACATTGATGATGAACAGATACATTGATGATGATGAACAGATACATAGATGATGAAAAGATACATTGATGATGATGAACAGATACATTGATGATGATGAACAGATACATTGATGATGAACTGATACATTGATGATGATGAACAGATACATTGATGATGATGAAAAGATACATTGATGATGATGAACAGATAAATTGATGATGATGAAAAGATACATTGATGATGATGAACAGATACATTGATGATGATGAACAGGACCATTGATGATGAAAAGATACATTGATGATGATGAACAGATAAATTGATGATGATGAAAAGATACATTGATGATGATGAACAGATACATTGATGATGATGAAAAGATACATTGATGATGATGAACAGATACATTGATGATGATGAACAGATAAATTGATGATGATGAAAAGATACAATAATGATGATGAACAGATACATTAATGATGATGAAAAGATACATTGACGATGATGAACAGATACATTGATGATGAACAGATACATTGATGATGATCAACAGATACATTGATGATGAACAGATACATTGATGATGACGAACAGATACATTGATGATGATGATGAACAGATACATTGATGATGATGAACAGATACATTGATGATGATGAACAGATACATTGATGATGAACAGATACATTGATGATGATGAACAGATACATAGATGATGAAAAGATACATTGATGATGATGAACAGATACATTGATGATGATGAACAGATACATTGATGATGAACTGATACATTGATGATGATGAACAGATACATTGATGATGATGAAAAGATACATTGATGATGATGAACAGATAAATTGATGATGATGAAAAGATACATTGA
The DNA here is from genome assembly GCF_047496885.1 of Scyliorhinus torazame. Classification (NCBI taxonomy): domain Eukaryota; kingdom Metazoa; phylum Chordata; class Chondrichthyes; order Carcharhiniformes; family Scyliorhinidae; genus Scyliorhinus; species Scyliorhinus torazame. The sequence goes on from NW_027308482.1 coordinate 25,180, forward strand.
TGATGATGAACAGATACATTGATGATGATGAACAGGACCATTGATGATGAAAAGATACATTGATGATGATGAACAGATAAATTGATGATGATGAAAAGATACATTGATGATGATGAACAGATAAATTGATGATGATGAAAAGATACATTGATGATGATGAACAGATACATTGATGATGATGAAAAGATACATTGATGATGATGAACAGATACATTGATGATGATGAACAGATAAATTGATGATGATGAAAAGATACAATAATGATGATGAACAGATACATTAATGATGATGAAAAGATACATTGACGATGATGAACAGATACATTGATGATGATGATGAACAGATACATTGATGATGATGAAAAGATACATTGACGATGATGAACAGATACATTGATGATGATGATGAACAGATACATTGATGATGATGAACAGATACATTGATGATGATGAATAGATACATTGATGGTGATGAACAGTTACATTGATGGTGATGAACAGGAACAGTGATGATAATGATGAACAGATACATTGATGATGAACAGATACATTGATCATGATGAACAGGACCATTGATGATGAACAGATACATTGATGATGATGAACAGATACATTGATGATGATGAACAGATACATTGATGATGAACAGATACATTGAGGATGATGAACAGGACCATTGATGATGAACAGATAAATTGATGTTAATGATGAACAGATACATTGATGGTGATGAACAAATACATTGATGATGATGAACAGGAACATTGATGATGATGAAAAGATACATTGATGGTGATGAACAAATACATTGATGATGATGAACAGGTACATTGATGATGAGGATGAACAGATACATTGCTGATGATGATGAACAGATACATTGATGATGATGAGAAGATACATTGATGATGATGAACAGATACATTGATGATGATGAAAAGATACATTGATGGTGATGAACAGATACATTGATGATGCTGATGAACAGATACATTGATGGTGATGAACAGATACATTGTTGGTGATGAACAGATACAGTGATGATGATGAGCAGATACATTGATGATTAGGATGAACAGATATATTGATGATGAACAGATGCATTGATGATGTTGGTGAACAGATACATTGATGGTGATGAACATATACATTAATGATGATGAACAGATACATTGATGATGATGAACAGATATATTGATGATGATGAACAGATACATTGATGATGATGAACAGAGACATTGATGGTGATGAACAGTTACATTGAAGGCGATGAACAGATACATTGATGATGATGAACAGAGACATTGATGGTGATGAACAGACACATCGATGATGGTGATGAACAGTTACATTGAAGGCGATGAGCAGATACATTGATGATGATGATGAACAGATCCATTGATGATGAACAGATACATTGATCAGGATGATGATGAACAGATACAACGATGATGATGAACAGATACATTGATGATGATGATGAACAGATACATTGATGATGATGAAGAGATACATTGATGATGATGAAGAGATACATTGATGATGATGAAAAGATACATTGATGATGATGAAGAGATACATTGATGATGATGAAGAGATACATTGATGATGATGCTGAGCAGATACATTGATGATGACGATGAACAGATACATTGAAGATGAACAGATACATTGATGATGATGAAGTTGTATATTGATGATGTTGAAGGGATATATTAATGATGATGAAGAGATACATTGAAGATGATGAACAGATACATTGATGATGATGAACAGATACATTGATGGTGATGAACAGATACATTGATGATGATGAATAGATACATTGATGATGATGAAGAGATACATTGATGATGATGATGAACAGATACATTGATGATGATGAACAGATACATTGATGGTGATGAACAGATACATTGATTATGATGAACAGGAACATTGATGATGTACAGATACATTGATGATGATGAAGAGATACATTAATGATGATGAATAGATACATTGATGATGATGCTGAGCAGATACATTGATGATGATGAACAGAATCATTGATGATGATAAACAGAAACATTGATGATGATGAACAGAAACATTGATGGTGATGAACAGATACATTGATTATGATGAACAGGAACATTGATGATGAACAGATACATTGATGATGATGAAGAGATACATTGATGATGATGAATAGATACATTGATGATGATGCTGAGCAGAGACATTGATGATGACGATGAAGAGATACATTGATGATGATGCTGAGCAGAGACATTGATGATGACGATGAAGAGATACATTGATGATGAACAGATACATTGATGATGATGAAGTGATATATTGATGATGTTGAAGGGATATATTGATGATGATGAACAGATACATTGATGATGATGAACAGATACATTGATGATGATGAAAAGATACATTGATGATGATGAACAGGAACATTGATGGCGATGAACAGATACATTGATTATGATGAACAGGAACATTGATGATGGACAGATACATTAATGATGAACAGATACATTGATGATGAACAGATACATTGAGGATGATGAACAGGAACATTGATGATGATGAACAGGTACATTGATGATGATGAACACATACATTGATGATGATGAACAGTTACATTGAAGGCGATGAACAGATACATTGATGGTGATGAACAGATACATTGATGGTGATGAACAGATACATTGATGGTGATGAAGAGATACATTGATGGTGATGAACAGATACATTGATGATGATGAACAGATACATTGATGGTGATGAACAGATACATTGATGGTGATGAACAGAAACATTGATGGTGATGAAGAGATACATTGATGGTGATGAACAGATACATTGATGATGATGAACAGATACATTGATGGTGATGAACAGATACATGGATGACGATGATGAGCAGATACATTGATGATGATGAACAGATACATTGATGTTGAACAGGTACATTGATGATGAACAGATACATTGATGGTGATGAACAGATACATTGATGATGAACAGATACATTGATGATGATGAACAGATTCATTGATGGTGATGAACAGATACATGGATGACGATGATGAGCAGATACATTGATGATGATGAACAGATACATTGATGATGAACAGATACATTGATGGTGATGAACAGATACATTGATGATGAACAGATACATTGATGATGATGAACAGATACATTGATGGTGATGAACAGATACATTGATGATGATGAACAGATACATTGATGATGATGAACAGATACATTGATGGTGATGAACAGATACATTGATGATGATGAACAGATACATTGATGATGTTGAACAGATACATTGATGGTGATGAACAGATACATTGATGATGATGAACAGATACATTGATGATGATGAGCAGATACATTGATGATGATGAACAGATACATTGATGATGATGAACAGATACATTGATGATGATGAACAGATACATTGAGTATGATGAACAGGACAATTGATGATGGACAGATACATTAATGATGATGAAGAGATACATTGAAGATGATGAACAGATACATTGATGATGATGAACAGATACATTGATGGTGATGAACAGATACATTGATGATGATGAATAGATACATTGATGATGATGAAGAGATGCATTGATGATGATGATGAACAGATACATTGATGATGAAAAGATACATTGATGATGAACAGATACATTGATGATGATGAACAGATACATTGATGATGATGAACAGATACATTGATGATGCTGAGCAGATACATTGATGATGATGATGAACAGATACATTCATGGTGAAAAGATACATTGATGATGAACAGAAACATTGATGATGAACAGGTACATTGATGATGATGAACAGATACATTGATGATGATAAACAGATACATTGATGATGATGATGAACAGATACATTGATGATGATGAACAGATACATTGATGATGATGAACAGATACATTGATGATGATGAACAGATACATTGCTGATGATAAACAGATACATTGATGATGATGATGAACAGATACATTGATGATGATGATGAACAGATACATTGATGATGATGAACAAATACATTAATGATGATGAACAGACATTGCCCAATTATGTATTTTCTTTTATTTCCTTTTCTTCTCATGTACAGAATGATCTGTTGAGCTATTCGCAGTAAAATACTTTTCACTGTACCTCGGTACACGTGACAATAAACAAACCAATCCAATCCAATCCAATGTTGAACAGACACATTGCTGATGATGATGAACAGCTACATTGATGATGATGATGAACAGATACATTGATGATGATGAACAGAAACATTGATGGTGATGAAGAGATACATTGATGATGATGATGCACAGAAACATTGATGATGATGAACAGATACATGGATGATGATGAACAGATACACTGATGAGGATGAAGAACAGATACATTGATGATGACAAACAGATACATTGATGATGATGAACAGATACACTGATGAGGATGAAGAACAGATACATTGATGATGACAAACAGATACATTGATGATGAGGATGAACAGATATATTTGATGATGATGAACAGATATATTGATGGTGATGACCAGATACAGTGATGATGATGATGAATAGATGCATTGATGATGATGAACAGATACATTCATGATGAGGATGAACAGATACATTGATGATGACAAACAGATACATTGATGATGATGAACAGATACATTGATGATGACAAACAGATACATTGATGATGAGGATGAACAGATATATTTGATGATGATGAACAGATATATTGATGGTGATGACCAGATACAGTGATGATGATGATGAATAGATGCATTGATGATGATGAACAGATACATTCATGATGAGGATGAACAGATACATTGATGATGAACAGACACATTGATGATGATGAAAAGCTACATTGATGATGATGAAAAGATACATTGCTGATGGTGCTGAGCAGATACATTGATGATGATGATGAACAGACACATTGCTGATGAGGATGAACAGATACATTGATGATGATGGTGAAGAGATACATTGATGATGATGAACACATACACTGATGATGATGATGAACAGATGCATTGATAATGGACAGATTCATTGATCTTCTTGAACAGATGCATTGATGATGATGAAGAGATACATTGCTGATGGTGATGAAGAGATACATTGATGATGAACAGACACATTGATGATGAACAGACACATTGCTGAAGATGATGAACAGATACATTGATGATGGAAAGATCCATTGATGATGATGAACAGATACATTGATGATGATGATGAACAGATACATTGATGATGGTGATGAACAGATACATTGATGATGAACAGACACATTGATGCTGAACAGATACTTGGCTGAAGATGATGAACAGATACATTGATGATGAAAAGATCCATTGCTGATGATGAACAGATACATTGATGATGATGAACAGATACATTGATGATGATAAACAGATACATTGATGATGATGATGAACAGATACATTGATGATGATGATGAACAGATACATTGATGATGATGAACAAATACATTGATGATGATGCACAGACATTGCCCAATTATGTCTTTTCTTTTATTTCCTTTTCTTCTCATGTACAGAATGATCTGTTGAGCTACTCGCAGTAAAATACTTTTCACTGTACCTCGGTACACGTGACAATAAACAAATCCAATCCAATCCAATCCAATGTTGAACAGACACATTGCTGATGATGATGAACAGCTACATTGATGATGATGATGAACAGATACATTGATGATGATGAACAGAAACATTGATGATGATGAAGAGATACATTGATGATGATGATGCACAGAAACATTGATGATGATGAACAGATACATGGATGATGATGAACAGATACACTGATGAGGATGAAGAACAGATACATTGATGATGACAAACATATACATTGATGATGATGAACAGATACACTGATGAGGATGAAGAACAGATACATTGATGATGACAAACAGATACATTGATGATGAGGATGAACAGATATATTCGATGATGATGAACAGATATATTGATGGTGATGACCAGATACAGTGATGATGATGATGAATAGATGCATTGATGATGATGAACAGATACATTCATGATGAGGATGAACAGATACATTGATGATAAACAGACACATTGATGATGATGAAAAGATACATTGATGATGATGAAAAGATACATTGCTGATGGTGCTGAGCAGATACATTGATGATGATGATGAACAGACACATTGCTGATGATGATGAACAAATACATTGATGATGATGGTGAAGAGATACATAGATGATGATGAACAGATACACTGATGATGATGATGAACAAATGCATTGATAATGGACAGATTCATTGATGTTCTTGAACAGATGCATTGATGATGATGAAGAGATACATTTATGATGAAGAGATACATAGCTGATGGTGATGAAGAGATACATTGATGATGGACAGACACATTGCTGAAGATGATGAACAGATACATTGATGATGAAAAGATCCATTGATGATGATGAACAGATACATTGATGATGATGATGAAGAGATACATTGATGATGGTGATGAACAGATACATTGATGATGAACAGACACATTGCTGATGATGATGAACAGATACATTGATGATGATGAACAGATACATTGATGATGTGGATGAAGAGATACAGTGATGATGATGAACAGATACATTGATGATGAGGATGAACAGATACATTGATGATGATGAACAGATACATTGATGATGAGGATGAACAGATATATTGCTAATGAATAGATGCATTGATGATGAATAGATACTTTGATGATGAGGAGATACATTGATGATGATGAACAGATACATTGATGATGATGAAAATATACATTGATGATGATGCTGAGCAGATACATTGCTGATAATGATGAACAGATACATTGATGATGAACAGATACATTGATGATGATGCAGAGATACGTTGATGATGGTGAAGCGATATATTGATGATGTTGAAGGGATATATTGATGATGATGAACAGATACATTGCTGATGAGGAACAGATACATTGATGATGATGATGAGCAAATACATTGCTGATGAGGAACAGATACATTGATGATGATGATGAATAGATACATTGATGATGAATAGATACATTGATGATGATGAACAGATACATTGATGATGATAAACAGATATATTGATGATGATGAACAGCCACATTGATGATGATGAACAGATACATTGATGATGATGAAAATATACATTGATGATGATGCTGAGCAGATACATTGCTGATAATGATGAACAGATACATTGATGATGAACAGATACATTGATGATGATGCAGAGATACGTTGATGATGGTGAAGCGATATATTGATGATGTTGAAGGGATATATTGATGATGATGAACAGATACATTGCTGATGAGGAACAGATACATTGATGATGATGATGAGCAAATACATTGCTGATGAGGAACAGATACATTGATGATGATGATGAGCAGAAACATTGATGATGAATAGATACATTGATGATGATGAACAGATACATTGATGATGATAAACAGATATATTGATGATGATGAACAGCCACATTGATGATGATGAACAGATACATTGATGATGATGAACAGATACATTGACGATTGGGATGAACAGATACATTGATGATGATGAACAGATGCATTGACGATGATGAACAGATACATTGATGATGATGAACAGATACATTGATGATGATGAACAGCTACATTGATGATGATGAACAGATGTATTTTCTTTTATTCCATTTTCTTCATATGTACGGAATGATCTGTTGAGCTGCTCGCTGTAAAATACTTTTCACTGTACCTCGGTACACGTGACATTATACAAATCCAATCCAATCCAATCCAATGTTGAACAGGTACATTGATGATGAACAGATACATTGATGGTGATGAACAGATACATTGATGATGATGAGCAGATACATTGATGATGATGAACAGACACATTGATGATGAACCGACACATTGCTGATGATGATGAACAGATACATTGATGGTGATGAACAGATACATTGATGGTGATGAACAGATACATTGATGGTGATGAACAGTTGCATTGATGATGATGATGAACAGACACATTGATGATGAACTGACACATTGCTGATGATGATGAACCGACACATTGCTGATGATGATGAACAGATACATTGATGGTGATGAACAGATACATTGCTGGTGATGATGAAGAGATACATTGATGGTGATGAACAGATACATTGATGGTGATAAACAGTTGCATTGATGATGGTGATGAACAGATACATTGATGATGATGAACAGATACATTGATGATGATGAACAGATACACTGACAATGATGAAGAGATACATTGATGATGAAGAGATACATTGATGATGATGAACAGATACATTGACGATGATGAAGAGATACATTGATGATGATGAACAGATACATTGACGATGATGAAGAGATACATTGATGATGAACAGATACATTGATGGTGATGAACACTTACATTGATGGTGATGAATAGGAACATTGATGATGAACAGATACATTGATGATGATGAAGAGATACATTGATGATGAAGAGATACATTGATGATGAACAGACACATTGCTGATAATGATGAAGAGATACATTGATAATGATGAACAGATACACTGATGATGATGATGAACAAATACATTGATGATGATGAACAGATGCATTGATGATGATGAACAGATACATTGATAATGGACAGGTTCATTGATGTTCTTGAACAGATACATTGATGATGATGAACAGATACATTGATGATGACCAGATACATTGATGATGAAGAGATACAAAGATCGTGACGAACAGATATATTGATGATGATGCAGAGATACGTTGATGATGGACAGATTCATTGATGTTCTTGAACAGATACATTGATGATGATGATGATGAAGAGATACATTGATAATGGACAGATTCATTGATGTTCTTGAACAGATGCATTGATGATGATGAACAGGTACATTGATGATGATGATGAACAGATATATTGATGATGAACAGATACATTGATGATGATCAACAGATACATTGATGATGAACAGATACATTAATGATGATGAACAGATACATTGATGATGATGAACAGATATATTGATGATGAACAGATACATTGATGATGATCAACAGATACATTGATGATGAACAGATACATTGATGATGACGAACAGATACATTGATGATGATGATGAACAGATACATTGATGATGATGAACAGATACATTGATGATGAACAGATACATTGATGATGATCAACAGATACATTGATGATGAACAGATACATTGATGACGATGAACAGATACATAGATGATGAAAAGATACATTGATGATGATGAACAGATACATTGATGATGATGAACAGATACATTGATGATGAACAGATACATTGATGATGATGAACAGATACATTGATGATGATGAAAAGATACATTGATGATGATGAACAGATAAATTGATGATGATGAAAAGATACATTGATGATGATGAACAGATACATTGATGATGATGAACAGGACCATTGATGATGAAAAGATACATTGATGATGATGAACAGATAAATTGATGATGATGAAAAGATACATTGTTGATGATGAACAGATAAATTGATGATGATGAAAAGATACATTGATGATGATGAACAGATACATTGACGATGATGAAAAGATACATTGATGATGATGAACAGATACATTGATGATGATGAACAGATAAATTGATGATGATGAAAAGATACATTGATGATGATGAACAGATACATTAATGATGATGAAAAGATACATTGACGATGATGAACAGATACATTGATGATGATGATGAACAGATACATTGATGATGATGAAAAGATACATTGACGATGATGAACAGATACATTGATGATGATGATGAACAGATACATTGATGATGATGAACAGATACATTGATGATGATGAATAGATACATTGATGGTGATGAACAGTTACATTGATGGTGATGAACAGGAACAGTGATGATAATGATGAACAGATACATTGATGATGAACAGATACATTGATCATGATGAACAGGACCATTGATGATGAACAGATACATTGATGATGAACAGATACATTGAGGATGATGAACAGATACATTTATGCTGAACCGACACATTGCTGATGATGATGAACAGATACATTGATGGTGATGAACAGATACATTGCTGGTGATGATGAAGAGATACATTGATGGTGATGAACAGATACATTGATGGTGATAAACAGTTGCATTGATGATGGTGATGAACAGATACATTGATGATGATGAACAGATACATTGATGATGATGAACAGATACACTGACGATGATGAAGAGATACATTGATGATGAAGAGATACATTGATGATGATGAACAGATACATTGACGATGATGAAGAGATACATTGATGATGATGAACAGATACATTGACGATGATGAAGAGATACATTGATGATGAACAGATACATTGATGGTGATGAACACTTACATTGATGGTGATGAATAGGAACATTGATGATGAACAGATACATTGATGATGATGAAGAGATACATTGATGATGAAGAGATACATTGATGATGAACAGACACATTGATGATAATGATGAAGAGATACATTGATAATGATGAACAGATACACTGATGATGATGATGAACAAATACATTGATGATGATGAACAGATGCATTGATGATGATGAACAGATACATTGATAATGGACAGGTTCATTGATGTTCTTGAACAGATACATTGATGATGATGAACAGATACATTGATGATGACCAGATACATTGATGATGAAGAGATACAAAGATCGTGACGAACAGATATATTGATGATGATGCAGAGATACGTTGATGATGGACAGATTCATTGATGTTCTTGAACAGATACATTGATGATGATGATGATGAAGAGATACATTGATAATGGACAGATTCATTGATGTTCTTTAACAGATGCATTGATGATGATGAACAGGTACATTGATGATGATGATGAACAGATATATTGATGATGAACAGATACATTGATGATGATCAACAGATACATTGATGATGAACAGATACATTAATGATGATGAACAAATACATTGATGATGATGAACAGATATATTGATGATGAACAGATACATTGATGATGATCAACAGATACATTGATGATGAACAGATACATTGATGATGACGAACAGATACATTGATGATGATGATGAACAGATACATTGATGATGATGAACAGATACATTGATGATGAACAGATACATTGATGATGATCAACAGATACATTGATGATGATGAACAGATACATTGATGATGATGAACAGATACATTGATGATGAACAGATACATTGATGATGATGAACAGATACATTGATGATGATGAAAAGATACATTGATGATGATGAACAGATAAATTGATGATGATGAAAAGATACATTGATGATGATGAAGAGATACATTGATGATGATGAACAGGACCATTGATGATGAAAAGATACATTGATGATGATGAACAGATAAATTGATGATGATGAAAAGATACATTGATGATGATGAACAGATAAATTGATGATGATGAAAAGATACATTGATGATGATGAACAGATACATTGATGATGATGAACAGATACACTGACGATGATGAAGAGATACATTGATGATGAAGAGATACATTGATGATGATGAACAGATACATTGACGATGATGAAGAGATACATTGATGATGATGAACAGATACATTGACGATGATGAAGAGATACATTGATGATGAAAAGATACATTGATGGTGATGAACACTTACATTGATGGTGATGAATAGGAACATTGATGATGAACAGATACATTGATGATAATGAAGAGATACATTGATGATGAAGAGATACATTGATGATGAACAGATACATTAATGATGATGAACAGATACATTGATGATGATGAACAGATATATTGATGATGAACAGATACATTGATGATGATCAACAGATACATTGATGATGAACAGATACATTGATGATGACGAACAGATACATTGATGATGATGATGAACAGATACATTGATGATGATGAACAGATACATTGATGATGAACAGATACATTGATGATGATAAACAGATACATTGATGATGAACAGATACATTGATGATGATGAACAGATACATAGATGATGAAAAGATACATTGATGATGATGAACAGATAAATTGATGATGATGAAAACATACATTGATGATGATGAACAGATACATTGATGATGATGAACAGGACCATTGATGATGAAAAGATACATTGATGATGATGAACAGATACATTGATGATGATGAAAAGATACATTGATGATGATGAACAGATACATTAATGATGATGAAAAGATACATTGACGATGATGAACAGATACATTGATGATGATGATGAACAGATACATTGATGATGATGAAAAGATACATTGACGATGATGAACAGATACATTGATGATGATGATGAACAGATACATTGATGATGATGAACAGATACATTGATGATGATGAATAGTTACATTGATGGTGATGAACAGTTACATTGATGGTGATGAACAGGAACAGTGATGATAATGCTGAACAGATACATTGATGATGAACAGATACATTGATAATGATGAACAGGACCATTGATGATGAACAGATACATTGATGATGATGAACAGATACATTGATGATGAACAGATACATTGATGATGATGAAAAGATACATTGACGATGATGAACAGATACATTGATGATGATGATGAACAGATACATTGATGATGATGAAAAGATACATTGACGATGATGAACAGATACATTGATGATGATGATGAACAGATACATTGATGATGATGAACAGATACATTGATGATGATGAATAGTTACATTGATGGTGATGAACAGTTACATTGATGGTGATGAACAGGAACAGTGATGATAATGCTGAACAGATACATTGATGATGAACAGATACATTGATAATGATGAACAGGACCATTGATGATGAACAGATACATTGATGATGATGAACAGATACATTGATGATGAACAGATACATTGATGATGATGAACAGATACATTGATGATGAACAGATACATTGAGGATGATGAACAGATACATTGATGATGATGATGAGCAAATACATTGCTGATGAGGAACAGATACATTGATGATGATGATGAGCAGAAACATTGATGATGAATAGATACATTGATGATGATGAACAGATACATTGATGATGATAAACAGATATATTGATGATGATGAACAGCCACATTGATGATGATGAACAGATACATTGATGATGATGAACAGATACATTGACGATTGGGATGAACAGATACATTGATGATGATGAACAGATGCATTGACGATGATGAACAGATACATTGATGATGATGAACAGATACATTGATTATGATGAACAGCTACATTGATGATGATGAACAGATGTATTTTCTTTTATTCCATTTTCTTCATATGTACGGAATGATCTGTTGAGCTGCTCGCTGTAAAATACTTTTCACTGTACCTCGGTACACGTGACATTATACAAATCCAATCCAATCCAATCCAATGTTGAACAGGTACATTGATGATGAACAGATACATTGATGGTGATGAACAGATACATTGATGATGATGAGCAGATACATTGATGATGATGAACAGACACATTGATGATGAACCGACACATTGCTGATGATGATGAACAGATACATTGATGGTGATGGACAGATACATTGATGGTGATGAACAGTTGCATTGATGATGATGATGAACAGATACATTGATGATGAACAGATACATTGAGGATGATGAACAGGACCATTGATGATGAACAGATAAATTGATGATAATGATGAACAGATACATTGATGGTGATGAACAAAAACATTGGTGATGATGAACAGGAACATTGATGATGATGAAAAGATACATTGATGGTGATGAATAAATACATTGATGATGATGAACAGGTCCATTGATGATGAGGATGAACAGATACATTGCTGCTGATGATGAACAGATACATTGATGATGATGAGAAGATACATTGATGGTGATGAACAGATACATTAACGAGGATGAACAGCTATATTGATGGTGATGAACAGATACAGTGATGATGATGAGCAGATACATTGATGATTAGGATGAACAGATACATTGATGATGAACAGATACATTGATGATGTTGGTGAACAGATACATTGATGGTGATGAACATATACATTAATGATGATGAACAGATACATTGATGATGATGAACAGATATATTGATGATGATGAACAGATACATTGATGATGATGAACAGATACATTGATGATGAACAGTTACATAGATGATGATGAACAGATACATTGATGGTGATGAACAGATACATTGATGATGATGCTGCGCAGATACATTGTTGATGTACAGATATATTGATGATGATGAAGAGATACATTGATGATGATGATGAACAGATACATTGATGATGATGATGAACAGATACATTGATGGTGATGAAGAGATACATTTATGATGATGAACAGATACATTGACGATGTTGAAGAGATACATTGATGATGATGCTGAGCAGATACATTGATGATGAACAGATACATTGATGATGATGCAGAGATACGTTGATGATGATGAAGCGATATATTGATGATGTTGAAGGGATATATTGATGATGTTGAAGGGATATATTGATGATGATGGACAGATACATTGATGATGATGATGAACAGATACATTGATGATGAACAGATACATTGATGATGATGCAAAGATACGTTGATGATGATGAAGCGATATATTGATGATGTTGAAGGGATATATTGATGATGTTGAAGGGATATATTGATGATGATGGACAGATACATTGATGATGATGATGAGCAAATACATTGATGATGATTCAGAGATACGTTGATGATGATGAAGCGATATATTGATGATGTTGAAGGGATATATTGATGATGTTGAAGGGATATATTGATGATGATGGACAGATACATTGATGATGATGAACAGGAACATTGATGATGATGAAGAGATACATTGATGATGATGAAGAGATACATTGATGGTGATGAACAGATACATTGATGATGATGCTGAGCAGATACATTGATGATGAACAGATACTTGGCTGATGATGATGAACAGATACATTGATGATGATGATGAACAGATACATTGATGATGATGCTGAGCAGATACATTGATGATGAACTGTTACATTGATGATGATGATGAACAGCTACATTGATGATGATGAACAGATACATTGATGATGATGATGAGCAGATACATTGATGATGACGATGAACAGCTGCATTGATGATGAACAGATGCATTGATGATGATGAGCAGAAACATTGATGATGATGAACAGATACATTGATGATGATGATGAACAGATACATTGATGATGATGAAGAGATACATTGATGATGATGCTGAGCAGATACATTGATGATGACGATGAACAGATGCTTTGAAGATGAACAGATACATTGATGATGATGAAGTTATATATTGATGATGTTGAAGGGATATATTGATGATGATGAACAGATGCATTGATGATGATGATGAACTGATACATTGATGATGATGAAAAGATACATTGATGATGATGAACAGATACATTGATGATGATGAAAAGATACATTGATGATGATGAACAGGAACATTGATGGCGATGAACAGATACATTGATTATGATGAACAGGAACATTGATGATGGACAGATACATTAATAATGAGCAGATACATTGATGATGAACAGATACATTGAGGATGATGAACAGGAACATTGATGATGATGAACAGGTACATTGATGATGATGAACAGTTACATTGAAGGCGATGAACAGATACATTGATAGTGATGAACAGACACATTGATGATGATGATGAACGGATACATTGATGATGATGAGCAGATACATTGATGATGATGAACAGATACATTGATGATGATGATGAACAGATACATTGATGATGATGAAGAGATACATTGATGATGATGCTGAGCAGATACATTGATGATGACGATGAACAGATACATTGATGGTGATGAACAGAATCATTGATGATGATGATGAACAGAAACATTGATGATGATGAACAGATACATTGATGATGATGAACAGATACATTGATGGTGATGAACAGATACATTGATGATGATGAACAGGAACATTGATGATGTACAGATACATTAATGATGATGAAGAGATACATTGATGATGATGAATAGATACATTGATGATGATGCTGAGCAGATACATTGATGATGACGATGAACAGAAACATTGATGATGATGAACAGAAACATTGATGATGATGAACAGATTCATTGATGATGAGGATGAACAGATATATTTGATGATGATGAACAGATATATTGATGGTGATGAACAGATACAGTGATGATGATGATGAATAGATGCATTGATGATGATGAACAGATACATTGATGATGAGGATGAACAGATACAGTGATGATGATGAACAGATACATTCATAATGAGGATGAACAGATACATTCATGATGAGGATGAAGAGATAGATTGATGATGAACAGACACATTGATGATGATGAAGAGATACATTGATGATGATGAACAGATACATTGATGGTGAATCAATACATTGATGATGACAAACAGATACATTGATGATGAGGATGAACAGATATATTGATGATGTTGAACAGATACATTGATGATGAGAAACAGACACATTGATGATGAGGATGAACAGATACATTGATGATGACGAAAAGATACATTGATGATGATGCTGAGCAGACACATTGATGATGTTGATGAACAGATACATTGCTGATGATGATGAACAGACACATTGATGATGAACAGAAACATTGATGATGAACAGATACATTGATGGTGATGAACAGATACATTGATGATGATGACGAACAGATACATTGATGATGATGCAGAGATACGTTGATGAACGTGAAGCGATATATTGATGATGGTGAAGCGATATATAGATGATGTTGAAGGGATATATTGATGATGATGAACAGATACATTGATGATGATGATGAAGAGATACATTGATGATTTACAGATACATTGATGACGATGCAGAGATACGTTGATGATGGTGAACCGATATATTGATGATGTTGAAGGGATATATTGATGATGATGAAGAGATACATTGATGATGATGATGAGCAGATACATTGCTGATGATGAACAGATACATTGATAGTGATGAACAGATACATTGATGATGATGATGAACAGATACATTGATGATGATGAACAGAAACATTGATGATGATAAACAGATACATTGATGATGATGATGAACAGATACATTGATGATGATGATGAACAGATACATTGATGATGATGATGAACAGATACATTGATGATGATGATGAACAGATACATTGATGATGATGATGAACAGATAGATTGCTGATGAGGAACAGATACATTGATGATGATGATGAACAGATACATTGATGATGATGATGAACAGATACATTGATGATGAGGAACAGGTACATTGATGATGATGATGAGCAGTAACATTGATGATGATGAACAGATACATTTGATGATAATGAACAGATACATTGATGATGATGATGAGCAGAAACATTGATGATGAACAGATACATTGATGATGATGAACAGATACAAGGATGATGATGATGAACACATACATTGATGATGAACAGAAAAATTGAGGATGATGAACAGATACATGGATGACGATGATGATGAGCAGAAACATTGATGATGATGAACAGATACATTGATGATGATGATTGACAGATACATTGCTGATGAGGAACAGATACATTGATGATGATGATGAACAGATCCATGGATGACGATGAACAGATACATTGATGATGATGAACTGATACATTGATGGTGATGAACAGATACATTGATGGTGATGAACAGATACATTGATGATGATGAACAGATACATTGATGATGATGATGAACAGATACATGGATGACGATGAACAGATACATTGATGATGATGAACAGCTCCATTGATGATGAACAGATACATTGATGATGAACAGATACATTGATGATGATGAACAGATACATTGATGGTGATGAACAGATACATTGATGATGATGATGAACAGAATCATTGATGGTGATGAAGAGATACATTGATGGTGATGAACAGATACATTGATGGTGATGAACAGATACATTGATGGTGATGAACAGAAACATTGATGGTGATGAAGAGATACATTGATGGTGATGAACAGATACATTGATGGTGATGAACAGATACATTGATGGTGATGAACAGAAACATTGATGGTGATGAAGAGATACATTGATGGTGATGAACAGATACATTGATGATGATGAACAGATACATTGATGATGATGATGAACAGATACATTGATGATGATGATGAACAGATACATTGATGATGATGATGAACAGATACATTGATGATGATGATGAACAGATACATTGCTGATGAGGAACAGATACATTGATGATGATGATGAACAGATACATTGATGATGATGATGAACAGATACATTGATGATGAGGAACAGGTACATTGATGATGATGATGAGCAGTAACATTGATGATGATGAACAGATACATTTGATGATAATGAACAGATACATTGATGATGATGATGAGCAGAAACATTGATGATGAACAGATACATTGATGATGATGAACAGATACAAGGATGATGATGATGAACACATACATTGATGATGAACAGAAATATTGAGGATGATGAACAGATACATGGATGACGATGATGATGAGCAGAAACATTGATGATGATGAACAGATACATCGATGATGATGATTGACAGATACATTGCTGATGAGGAACAGATACATTGATGATGATGATGAACAGATCCATGGATGACGATGAACAGATACATTGATGATGAACAGATACATTGATGATGATGAACTGATACATTGATGGTGATGAACAGATACATTGATGGTGATGAACAGATACATTGATGATGATGAACAGATACATTGATGATGATGATGAACAGATACATGGATGACGATGAACAGATACATTGATGATGATGAACAGCTCCATTGATGATGAACAGATACATTGATGATGAACAGATACATTGATGATGATGAACAGATACATTGATGGTGATGAACAGATACATTGATGATGATGATGAACAGAAACATTGATGGTGATGAAGAGATACATTGATGGTGATGAACAGATACATTGATGGTGATGAACAGATACATTGATGATGATGATGAACAGAAACATTGATGGTGATGAAGAGATACATTGATGGTGATGAACAGATACATTGATGGTGATGAACAGATACATTGATGGTGATGATCAGAAACATTGATGGTGATGAAGAGATACATTGATGGTGATGAACAGATACATTGATGATGATGAACAGATACATTGATGATGATGATGAACAGATACATGGATGACGATGAACAGATACATTGATGATGAACAGATACATTGATGATGATGAACTGATACATTGATGGTGATGAACAGATACATTGATGGTGATGAACAGATACATTGATGATGATGAACAGATACATTGATGATGATGATGAACAGATACATGGATGACGATGAACAGATACATTGATGATGATGAACAGCTCCATTGATGATGAACAGATACATTGATGATGAACAGATACATTTATGATGATGAACAGATACATTGATGGTGATGAACAGATACATTGATGATGATGATGAACAGAAACATTGATGGTGATGAAGAGATACATTGATGGTGATGAACAGATACATTGATGGTGATGAACAGATACATTGATGATGATGAACAAATACATTGATGGTGATGAACAGATACATGGATGACGATGATGAGCAGTTACATTGATGATGATGAACAGATACATTGATGATGAACAGATACATTGATGGTGATGAACAGATACATTGATGGTGATGAACAGATACATTGATGATGAACAGATACATTGATGGTGATGAACAGATACATTGATGATGAACAGATACATTGATGATGATGAACAGATACATTGATGATGATGAACAGATACATTGATGGTGATGAACAGATACATTGATGATAATGAACAGATACAAGGATGATGATGAACACATACATTGATGATGAACAGCCAAATTGATGATGATGAACAGATACATTGATGATGATGATGAACAGATACATTTGATGATGATGAACAGATATATTGATGATGATGAACAGATACATTGATGATGATGAACAGATACATTGATGATGACGCTGAGAAGATACATTGATGATAATGATGAACAGATACATTGATGATGATGATGAACAGATACATGGATGACGATGAACAGATACATTGATGATGAACAGATACATTGATGATGATGAACTGATACATTGATGGTGATGAACAGATACATTGATGGTGATGAACAGATACATTGATGATGATGAACAGCTCCATTGATGATGAACAGATACATTGATGATGAACAGATACATTGATGATGATGAACAGATACATTGATGGTGATGAACAGATACATTGATGATGATGATGAACAGAAACATTGATGGTGATGAAGCGATACATTGATGGTGATGAACAGATACATTGATGGTGATGAACAGAAACATTGATGGTGATGAAGAGATACATTGATGGTGATGAACAGATACATGGATGATGATGAACAGATACATTGATGATGATGATGAACAGATACATTGATGATGATGAACAGATACATTGATGATGATGATGAACAGATACATTGATGATGATGAACAGCTCCATTGATGATGAACAGATACATTGATGATGAACAGATACATTGATGATGATGAACAGATACATTGATGGTGATGAGCAGATACATTGATGATGATGATGAACAGATACATTGATGGTGATGAACAGATACATTGATGGTGATGAACAGATACATTGATGGTGATGAACAGAAACATTGATGATGTTGAACAGATACATTGATGATGATGAACAGATACATTGATGGTGATGAAGAGATACATTGATGGTGATGAACAGATACATGGATGACGATGATGAGCAGATACATTGATGATGATGAACAGATACATTGATGATGAACAGGTACATTGATGATGAACAGATACATTGATGGTGATGAACAGATACATTGATGGTGATGAACAGATACATTGATGATGATGAACAGATACATTGATGATGTTGAACAGATACATTGATGGTGATGAACAGATACATTGATGATGATGAAGAGATACATTGATGATGAACAGATACATTGATGATGATGAGCAGATACATTGATGATGATGAACAGATACATTGATGATGATGAACAGATACATTGATGATGATGAACAGATACATTGATGGTGATGAACAGATACATTGATGATGATGAACAGATACATTGATGATGTTGAACAGATACATTGATGGTGATGAACAGATACATTGATGATGATGAACAGATACATTGATGATGAACAGATACATTGATGATGATGAGCAGATACATTGATGATGATGAACAGATACATTGCTGATGATGAACAGATACATTGATGATGATGAACAGATACATTGATGCTGATGAACAGATACATTGATGATGATGAACAGATACAAGGATGATGATGATGAACACATACATTGATGATGAACAGCCAAATTGATGATGATGAACAGATACATTGATGATGATGATGAACAGATACAATTGATGATGATGAACAGATATATTGATGATGATGAACAGATACATTGATGATGACGCTGAGAAGATACATTGATGATAATGATGAACAGATACATTGATGATGAACAGATACTTGGCTGATGATGATGAAAAGATACATTGATGGTGATGCTGAGCAGATACATTGATTATGATAATGAACAGATACATTGATGATGAACAGATACATTGATGATGATAAACAGATACATTGATAATGAGGATGAACAGATACATTGATGCTGAACAGATACTTGGCTGATGATGATGAAAAGATACATTGATGATGATGAACAGATATATTGATGGAGATGAACAGGTACATTGATGATGATGAGCAGATGCATTGATGATGAGGATGAGCAGATACATTGATGATGATGAAAAGATACATTGATGACGATGAACAGATATATTGATGGTGATGAACAGATACACTGATGATGATGAACAGCTACATTGATGATGATGAACAGATGTATTTTCTTTTATTCCCTTTTCTTCATATGTATGGAATGATCTGTTGAGCTGCTCGCAGTAAAATACTTTTCACTGTACCTCGGTACACGTGACATTATACAAATCCAATCCAATGCAATCCAATGTTGAACAGACACATTGATGATGATGATGAACAGATACATTGATGATGAACAGATACATTGATGATGATGAGCAGATACAGTGATGATGATGAACAGATACATTGATGATGATGAACAGATACATTGATGATGATGAACAGATACATTGATGGTGATGAACAGATACATTGATGATGATGAACAGATACAAGAATGATGATGATGAACACATACATTGATGATGAACAGCCAAATTGATGATGATGAACAGATACATTGATGATGATGATGAACAGATACATTTGATGATGATGAACAGATATATTGATGATGATGAACAGATACATTGATGATGACGCTGAGAAGATACATTGATGATAATGATGAACAGATACATTGATGATGAACAGATACTTGGCTGATGATGATGAAAAGATACATTGATGGTGATGCTGAGCAGATACATTGATTATGATGATGAACAGATACATTGATGATGAATAGATACATTGATGATGATAAACAGATACATTGATGATGATGAACAGATACATTGATGATGATGAACAGCTACATTGATGATGATGAACAGATGTATTTTCTTTTATTCCCTTTTCTTCATATGTATGGAATGATCTGTTGAGCTGCTCGCAGTAAAATACTTTTCACTGTACCTCGGTACACGTGACATTATACAAATCCAATCCAATCCAATCCAATGTTGAACAGACACATTGATGATGATGATGAACAGATACATTGATGATGATGAACAGATACATTGAAGATGATGATGAACAGATACATTGATGATGAAAAGATACATTGATGATGATGGTGAGCAGATACATTGATGATGATGAACAGACACATTGATGATGAACCGACACATTGCTGATGATGATGAAAAGATACATTGATGGTGATGAACAGTTACATTGATGATGATGAACAGATACACTGACGATGATGAAGAGATACATTGATGATGAAGAGATACATTGATGATGAACAGATACATTGATGGTGATGAACAGATACATTGATGGTGATGAATAGGAACATTGATGATGAACAGATACATTAATGATGATGAAGAGATACATTGATGATGAAGAGATACATTGATGATGAACAGACACATTGCTGATGATGATGAACAGACACATTGCTGATGATGCAGAGATACGTTGATGATGGTGAAGCGATATATTGATGATTTTGAAGGGATATATTGATGATGATGAACAGATACATTGATAATAATGATGAACAGATACATTGATGATGATGCAGAGATACGTTGATGATGGTGAAGTGATATATTGATGATATTGAAGGGATATATTGATGATTATGATGAGCAGATACATTGCTGATGAGGAACGGATATATTGATTATGATGATGAGCAAATACATTGCTGATGAGGAACAGATACATTGATGATGATGATGAGCAGAAACATTGATGATGAACAGATACATTGATGATGATGAAAAGATACATTGATGATGATAAACAGATATATTGATGATGATGATGAACAGATACATTTGATGATGATAAACAGATACATTGATGATGATGATGAACAGATACATTGATGATGATAAACAGATAAATTGATGATGATGATGAACAGATACATTGATGATGATAAACAGATACATTGATGATGATGATGAACAGATACATTGATGATGATGATGAACAGATACATTGATGATGAACAGATACATTGATGATGATAAACAGATACATTGATGATGATGAACAGATACATTGATGATGATGAACAGCTACATTGATGATGATGAACAGATGTATTTTCTTTTATTCCCTTTTCTTCATATGTATGGAATGATCTGTTGAGCTGCTCGCAGTAAAATACTTTTCACTGTACCTCGGTACACGTGACATTATACAAATCCAATCCAATCCAATCCAATGTTGAACAGACACATTGATGATGATGATGAACAGATACATTGATGATGATGAACAGATACATTGAAGATGATGATGAACAGATACATTGATGATGAAAAGATACATTGATGATGATGGTGAGCAGATACATTGATGATGATGAACAGACACATTGATGATGAACCGACACATTGCTGATGATGATGAAAAGATACATTGATGGTGATGAACAGTTACATTGATGATGATGAACAGATACACTGACGATGATGAAGAGATACATTGATGATGAAGAGATACATTGATGATGAACAGATACATTGATGGTGATGAACAGATACATTGATGGTGATGAATAGGAACATTGATGATGAACAGATACATTAATGATGATGAAGAGATACATTGATGATGAAGAGATACATTGTTGATGAACAGACACATTGCTGATGATGATGAACAGATACATTGCTGATGATGCAGAGATAAGTTGATGATGGTGAAGCGATATATTGATGATGTTGAAGGGATATATTGATGATGATGAACAGATACATTGATAATAATGATGAACAGATACATTGATGATGATGCAGAGATACGTTGATGATGGTGAAGCGATATATTGATGATATTGAAGGGATATATTGATGATTATGATGAGCAGATACATTGCTGATGAGGAACGGATATATTGATGATGATGATGAGCAAATACATTGCTGATGAGGAACAGATACATTGATGATGATGATGAGCAGAAACATTGATGATGAACAGATACATTGATGATGATGAAAAGATACATTGATGATGATAAACAGATATATTGATGATGATGATGAACAGATACATTTGATGATGATAAACAGATACATTGATGATGATGATGAACAGATACATTGATGATGATAAACAGATACATTGATGATGATGATGAACAGATACATTGATGATGATAAACAGATACATTGATGATGATGATGAACAGATACATTGATGATGATGATGAACAGATACATTGATGATGAACAGATACATTGATGATGATAAACAGATACATTGATGATGATGAACAGATACATTGATGATGATGAACAGCTACATTGATGATGATGAACAGATGTATTTTCTTTTATTCCCTTTTCTTCATATGTATGGAATGATCTGTTGAGCTGCTCGCAGTAAAATACTTTTCACTGTACCTCGGTACACGTGACATTATACAAATCCAATCCAATCCAATCCAATGTTGAACAGACACATTGATGATGATGATGAACAGATACATTGATGATGATGAACAGATACATTGAAGATGATGATGAACAGATACATTGATGATGAAAAGATACATTGATGATGATGGTGAGCAGATACATTGATGATGATGAACAGACACATTGATGATGAACCGACACATTGCTGATGATGATGAAAAGATACATTGATGGTGATGAACAGTTACATTGATGATGATGAACAGATACACTGACGATGATGAAGAGATACATTGATGATGAAGAGATACATTGATGATGAACAGATACATTGATGGTGATGAACAGATACATTGATGGTGATGAATAGGAACATTGATGATGAACAGATACATTAATGATGATGAAGAGATACATTGATGATGAAGAGATACATTGATGATGAACAGACACATTGCTGATGATGATGAACAGACACATTGCTGATGATGCAGAGATACGTTGATGATGGTGAAGCGATATATTGATGATTTTGAAGGGATATATTGATGATGATGAACAGATACATTGATAATAATGATGAACAGATACATTGATGATGATGCAGAGATACGTTGATGATGGTGAAGTGATATATTGATGATATTGAAGGGATATATTGATGATTATGATGAGCAGATACATTGCTGATGAGGAACGGATATATTGATTATGATGATGAGCAAATACATTGCTGATGAGGAACAGATACATTGATGATGATGATGAGCAGAAACATTGATGATGAACAGATACATTGATGATGATGAAAAGATACATTGATGATGATAAACAGATATATTGATGATGATGATGAACAGATACATTTGATGATGATAAACAGATACATTGATGATGATGATGAACAGATACATTGATGATGATAAACAGATAAATTGATGATGATGATGAACAGATACATTGATGATGATAAACAGATACATTGATGATGATGATGAACAGATACATTGATGATGATGATGAACAGATACATTGATGATGAACAGATACATTGATGATGATAAACAGATACATTGATGATGATGAACAGATACATTGATGATGATGAACAGCTACATTGATGATGATGAACAGATGTATTTTCTTTTATTCCCTTTTCTTCATATGTATGGAATGATCTGTTGAGCTGCTCGCAGTAAAATACTTTTCACTGTACCTCGGTACACGTGACATTATACAAATCCAATCCAATCCAATCCAATGTTGAACAGACACATTGATGATGATGATGAACAGATACATTGATGATGATGAACAGATACATTGAAGATGATGATGAACAGATACATTGATGATGAAAAGATACATTGATGATGATGGTGAGCAGATACATTGATGATGATGAACAGACACATTGATGATGAACCGACACATTGCTGATGATGATGAAAAGATACATTGATGGTGATGAACAGTTACATTGATGATGATGAACAGATACACTGACGATGATGAAGAGATACATTGATGATGAAGAGATACATTGATGATGAACAGATACATTGATGGTGATGAACAGATACATTGATGGTGATGAATAGGAACATTGATGATGAACAGATACATTAATGATGATGAAGAGATACATTGATGATGAAGAGATACATTGTTGATGAACAGACACATTGCTGATGATGATGAACAGATACATTGCTGATGATGCAGAGATAAGTTGATGATGGTGAAGCGATATATTGATGATGTTGAAGGGATATATTGATGATGATGAACAGATACATTGATAATAATGATGAACAGATACATTGATGATGATGCAGAGATACGTTGATGATGGTGAAGCGATATATTGATGATATTGAAGGGATATATTGATGATTATGATGAGCAGATACATTGCTGATGAGGAACGGATATATTGATGATGATGATGAGCAAATACATTGCTGATGAGGAACAGATACATTGATGATGATGATGAGCAGAAACATTGATGATGAACAGATACATTGATGATGATGAAAAGATACATTGATGATGATAAACAGATATATTGATGATGATGATGAACAGATACATTTGATGATGATAAACAGATACATTGATGATGATGATGAACAGATACATTGATGATGATAAACAGATACATTGATGATGATGATGAACAGATACATTGATGATGATAAACAGATACATTGATGATGATGATGAACAGATACATTGATGATGATGATGAACAGATACATTGATGATGAACAGATACATTGATGATGATAAACAGATACATTGATGATGATGAACAGATACATTGATGATGATGAACAGCTACATTGATGATGATGAACAGATGTATTTTCTTTTATTCCCTTTTCTTCATATGTATGGAATGATCTGTTGAGCTGCTCGCAGTAAAATACTTTTCACTGTACCTCGGTACACGTGACATTATACAAATCCAATCCAATCCAATCCAATGTTGAACAGACACATTGATGATGATGATGAACAGATACATTGATGATGATGAACAGATACATTGAAGATGATGATGAACAGATACATTGATGATGAAAAGATACATTGATGATGATGGTGAGCAGATACATTGATGATGATGAACAGACACATTGATGATGAACCGACACATTGCTGATGATGATGAAAAGATACATTGATGGTGATGAACAGTTACATTGATGATGATGAACAGATACACTGACGATGATGAAGAGATACATTGATGATGAAGAGATACATTGATGATGAACAGATACATTGATGGTGATGAACAGATACATTGATGGTGATGAATAGGAACATTGATGATGAACAGATACATTAATGATGATGAAGAGATACATTGATGATGAAGAGATACATTGATGATGAACAGACACATTGCTGATGATGATGAACAGATACATTGCTGATGATGCAGAGATAAGTTGATGATGGTGAAGCGATATATTGATGATGTTGAAGGGATATATTGATGATGATGAACAGATACATTGATAATAATGATGAACAGATACATTGATGATGATGCAGAGATACGTTGATGATGGTGAAGCGATATATTGATGATATTGAAGGGATATATTGATGATTATGATGAGCAGATACATTGCTGATGAGGAACGGATATATTGATGATGATGATGAGCAAATACATTGCTGATGAGGAACAGATACATTGATGATGATGATGAGCAGAAACATTGATGATGAACAGATACATTGATGATGATGAAAAGATACATTGATGATGATAAACAGATATATTGATGATGATGATGAACAGATACATTTGATGATGATAAACAGATACATTGATCAGAGGGTTAGATAGGGTGGACAGTGAGAGCCTTCTCCCGCGGATGGAAATGGCTAGCACGAGGGGACATAGCCTTAAACTGAGGTGTAATAGATATAGGACAGAGGTCAGGGGTAGGTTCTTTACGCAAAGAGTAGTGAGGCCGTGGAATGCCCTACCTGCTACAGTAGTGAACTCGCCAACATTAAGGGCATTTAAAAGTTTATTGGATAAACATATGGATGATAATGGTATAGTGTAGGTTAGATGGCTTTTGTTTCGGTGCAACATCGTGGGCCGAAGGGCCTGTACTGCGCTGTATTGTTCTATGTTCTATGTTATATGATGATGAACAGATACATTGATGATGATAAACAGATACATTGATGATGATGATGAACAGATACATTGATGATGATAAACAGATACATTGATGATGATGATGAACAGATACATTGATGATGATGATGAACAGATACATTGATGATGATAAACAGATACATTGATGATGATGATGAACAGATACATTGATGATGAAGATGAACAGATACATTGATGATGATAAACAGATACATTGATGATGATGATGAACAGATACATTGATGATGATAAACAGATACATTGATGATGATGATGAACAGAAACATTGATGATGATGATGAACAGATACATTGATTATGATAAAAAGATACATTGATGATGATGATGAACAGATACATTGATGATGATGATGAACAGATACATTGATGATGATAAACAGATATATTGATGATGATGATGAACAGATACATTGATGATGATGAACAGATACATTGATGATGATGAAGAGATACATTGATGATGATGAACAGGTACAAGGATGATGATGATGAACAGATACATTGTTGATGATGAGCAGATACATTGATGATGAACAGAAAAATTGATGAAGATGAAAAGATACATTGATGATGATGAACAGATATATTGCTAATGAATAGATGCATTGATGATGAATAGATACTTTGATGATGAGGAGATACATTGATGATGATGAACAGATACCTTGATGATGATGAAAATATACATTGATGATGATGCTGAGCAGATTCATTGATGATAATGATGAACAGATATATTGATGATGATGATGAACAGACACATTGATGCTGAACAGATACATTGATGATGAACAGATACATTGATGATGATGCAGAGATACGTTGATGATGGTGAAGCGATATATTGATGATGTTGAAGGGATATATTGTTGATGATGAACAGATATATTGATAATAATGACGAGCAGATACATTGATGATGATGCAGAGATACGTAGATGATGGTGAAGCGATATATTGATGATATTGAAGGGATATATTGATGATTATGATGATCAGATACATTGCTGATGAGGAACAGATACATTGATGATGATAAACAGATATATTGATGATGATGAACAGATACATTGATGATGATGAACAGATACATTGATGATGATGAACAGATACATTGACGATGAGGATGAACAGATACATTGATGATGATGAACAGATGCATTGATGATGATGAACAGATACTTTGATGATGACAAACAGATACATTGATGATGATGAACAGCTACATTGATGATGATGAACAGATGTATTTTCTTTTATTCCCTTTTCTTCATATGTACGGAATGATCTGTTGAGCTGCTCGCAGTAAAATACTTTTCACTGTACCTCGGTACACGTGGCATTATACAAATCCAATCCAATCCAATCCAATGTTGAACAGATACATTGCTGATGATGATGAACAGATACATTGATGATGATGAAAATATACATTGATGATGATGATGAGCAGATACATTGATGATTATGAACAGATTCATTGATGATGAACCGACACATTGCTGATGATGATGAACAGATACATTGATGGTGATGAACAGATACATTGATGGTGATGAACAGATACATTGATGGTGATGAACAGTTGCATTGATGATGATGATGAACAGACACATTGATGATGAACCGACACATTGCTGATGATGATGAACAGATACATTGATGGTGATGAACAGATACATTGATGGGGATGAACAGATACATTGATGGTGATGAACAGATACATTGATGATGATGAACAGACACATTGATGATGATGATGAACAGATACATTGATGATGATGAACAGATACATTGATGATGATGATGAACAGATACATTGATGGTGATGAACAGATACATTGATGGTGATGAACAGATACATTGATGGTGATGAACAGACACATTGATGATGATGATGAACAGATACATTGATGATGATGAACAGATACATTGATGATGATGAACAGATACATTGATGATGATGAACAGTTACATTGATGATGATGAACAGACACATTGATGATGATGAACAGTTACATTGATGATGATGAACAGATACACTGACGATGATGAAGAGATACATTGATGATGAAGAGATACATTGATGATGATGAACAGATACATTGACGATGATGAACAGATACATTGATGATGAACTGATACATTGATGGTGATGAACACTTACATTGATGGTGATGAATAGGAACATTGATGATGAACAGATACATTGATGATGATGAACATATACATTGACGATGATGAAGAGATACATTGATGATGAACAGATACATTGATGGTGATGAACACTTACATTGATGGTGATGAATAGGAACATTGATGATGAACAGATACATTGATGATGATGAAGAGATACATTGATGATGACCAGATACATTGATGGTGATGAACACTTACATTGATGGTGATGAATAGGAACATTGATGATGAACAGATACATTGATGATGATGAAGAGATACATTGATGATGAACAGACACATTGCTGATGATGATGAAGAGATACATTGATAATGATGAACAGATACACTGATGATGATGATGAACAAATACATTGATGATGATGAACAGATACATTGATGATGACCAGATACATTGATGTTCTTGAACAGATGCATTGATGATGATGAACAGATACATTGATGATGATGAAGAGATACATTGATAATGGACAGATTCATTGATGTTCTTGAACAGATGCATTGATGATGATGAAGAGATACATTGATAATGGACAGATTCATTGATGTTCTTGAACAGATGCATTGATGATGATGAACAGATACATTGATGATGACCAGATACATTGATGATGAAGAGATACAAAGATGGTGATGAACAGATATATTGATAATGATGAAGAGATACGTTGATGATGGACAGATTCATTGATGTTCTTGAACAGATACATTGATGATGATGATGATGAAGAGATACATTGATAATGGACAGATTCATTGATGTTCTTGAACAGATGCATTGATGATGATGAACAGATACATTAATGATGTTGATGAACAGATATATTGATGATGAACAGATACATTGATGATGATGAACAGAATCATTGATGATGATGAAATGATACATTGATGATGATGAACAAATACATTGATGATGATGAACAGATACATTGATGATGATGAACAGAATCATTGATGATGATGAACAGATACATTGATGATGATGAACAGATACATTGATGATGTTGATGAACAGATACATTGATGATGATGAACAGATACATTGATGATGATGAACAGATACATTGATGATGATGAACAGAGACATTGATGTTGATGAACAGATACATTGATGATGATGCTGAACAGATACTTTGATGTTGATGAAAAGATACTTTGATGATGATGAACAGATACATTGATCATGATGAACAGGTGGAGAACGTTAAAAAGGACCTACAGAGATGGGGCTCACCCACACTCTGCGTGGCGGGGAGAGTGCAGACGATCAAGATGAACGTATTGCCGAGGTACTTCTTCCTGTTTAGATCCATCCCGAACTTCATCCCCAAGGCCTTCTTTCAAAATGTAGACAGTCTAATCATGGCATTTGTATGGGGGGTGGCGGTTTTGGGGTAAAAATCCGAGAATTCCCAATTTACACTGCAAAGGGGGTTTGGCTTTATCAAACCTACAATATTACCACTGGGCAGCAACGGCAGAATGAGTGAGGGGATGGGCACAAGAACCCGACACAAATTGGATACAAATGGAGGAGGCTACCTGTAAAGGAGCAACCCTCCGGGCCCTGGCCACAGCAGCATTCCCGTCCTCCTCAACAAGGTACACAACGAGCCCAGTGGTAGCGGCCATGCTGGGAACGTGGACCCAGCTGAGACAGGCTAACTAAAATGTCCCCCCTGGCCCCCGTCTGCGGCAATCACAGATTCCCCCCCAGCCATGCTCGATACCACCTCCAAATGATGGAGGCGGGACGGAGGCACATTGACGGTCGGGGACTTCTACGTAGGGCACAGACTGGCGACACTGGACGAACTGTCGAGGAAGTGGAAACTAGCAAAAGGACAGGAATTGAGACACCTAAAAAATAAACACGGTCAGTTACTGGACGTCCAGTCGAATGGCGGCAGGCTGTGTACAGAAAAATTGAAGGGAAGAAAAGGACAAAGCTTTCCACATGGCACAGTGAATGAAAACGAGCAGCAATGTTGGGCAGCACATTAGCACAGTGGTTAGCACTGTGGCTTCACAGCTCCAGGGTCCCAGGTTCGATTCCCGGCTTGGGTCACTGTCTGTGCGGAGTCTGCACATCCTCCCCGTGTCTGCGTGGGTTTCCTCCGGGTGCTCCGGTTTCCTCCCACAGTCCAAAGATGTGCAGGTTAGGTGGATTGGCCGTGATAAATTGCCCTTAGTGTCTAAAGATGCGCTGTTTGAACATAAAACATAGAACATAGAAAATACAGCACAGAACAGGCCCTTCGGCCCACGATGTTGTGCCGAACCTTTGTCCTAGATTAATCATAGATTATCATAGAATTTACAGTGCAGAAGGAGGCCATTCGGCCCATTGAGTCTGCACCGGCTCTTGGAAAGAGCACCCTACCCAAGGTCAACACCTCCACCCAACACTAAGGGCAATTTTGGACACTAAGGGCAATTTATCATTGGCCAATCCACCTAACCTGCACATCTTTGGACTGTGGGAGGAAACCGGAGCACCCGGAGGAAACCCACGCAGACACGGGGAGGATGTGCAGACTCCGCACAGACAGTGACCCAAGCCGGAATCGAACCAGGGACCCTGGAGCTGTGAAGCAATTGTGCTGTCCACAATGCTACCGTGCTGCCCTTAAGAACAAATAAATCTACACTATATCATTCTACCGTAATCCATGTACCTATCCAATAGCTGCTTGAAGGTCCCTAATGTTTCCGACTCAACTACTTCCACAGGCAGTGCATTCTGGGTAAAGGACCTACCTCTGACATCCCCCCTATACCTTCCACCATTCACCTTTGGGTGGGGTTACGGGGATTGGGCGGGGGAGTGGGCGTAGGTAGGGCGCTCTTTCAGAGGGTCGCTGCAGACTCGATGGGCTGAATGGCCGCCTCCTGCACTGTAGGGATTCTATGGATTCTGAGAATGGCTTCAAAGTCTGCAGTGGACTCCTGGACTTCGGAGCACATCGCCTGGTACTGGGCCCACAGTATAAGCAAAATAAATAACTGGATTTGATCTTTTTAGTGATGACCTGACGCGGCTCGTCACCATGGTGTTTCCGTGACTCCCGCTGGTGTTCTCTCCGGGGCGGGGGGGGGGGGGGGGGGGGTGGGGGGCCTTCGAGGCAATGAAGCTGGCCAGGAGAGGGAAAGGAGTGTTTACCAGTCATGACCACCATTACCTCTCTCCAGTCCCGCCCTCTTCCACCCAAACCTTTCCCAGGTGCTTTTGAAGGTTTCTGTTGCCAAAGTGACCAAGCCAAGATTCCAGGAGCAGGCGTATCACTCATTCCATTATAAAGTCACAGAGTCACACAGCATAGAAAAGGCCCCTTCGGCCCATCCAGTCTGTGCTGGTCAGAAACAACCGCCTAACTATTCTAACCCCGTTTCCCAGCACTTGTCCCAGAGCCGTGTCTGCCCTGGGATCGCAAGCGCACATCTAAACCCTTCCGAAATGTTCTGAGGGTCTCTGCCTCCACCCCCCTTTCAGGCAGCGAGTTCCAGACTCCCCCCCACCCCCCCTGGGGGAAAAGGTTTTCCCTCACATCCCCTCTAAACCTCCCGCCCCCTCATCTTAAATCTCTGCCCCCTGGTCACTGAGCCCTCCACCAAGGGGAAAAGGTTCTTCCTGTCGACTCTCTCTGTGCCCCTCATAATTTTATACATCTCCATCACGCCCCCCCTCAGTCTCCTCTGCTCCAAGGACAACAACCCCAGTCTATCCAATCTCTCTCCATAACTAACACTCTCCAGCCCAGACAACATCCTGGTGAATCTCCTCTGCCCCCTTTCCAGTGGCTATCACACCCCTCCTGTAATGTGGATTCCAGAACTGCCCACAATACTCTCGCTGTGGCCTAACCATTCCGGCCTAGGGCCACTGTCTGTGCGGAGCCTGCACGTTCTCCCCCGTGTCTGCGTGGGTTTCCTCCGGGGGCTCCGGTTTCCTCCCGCAAGTCCCGAAAGACGGGCAGGTGAGGCGGACTGGCAATTGCGCTAAATTGCCCCTTGGCGTCCAAAAAAGGTGGGGTGGGGGTTTACGGGGGTTGGAGTGAGTGGGGGCGGGCCTAGTTAGTTAGGATGCTCTTTCGCTCCCACCACACGGCAGGGTTTCATCCACCACCCGATGTGGACAGAATTAACCCCCCTTCCCCGCGCCAGGCCCCCCCCCCCCAGCCCCCCACCCACGCAAGTGGCAATGAGGCCTTCCCCGGGAGGGCAGACTGGGGCCTGGATTTAACAGTTGACTGGGCGGGCTAGCGAGGCTGGAAGGCAACAGAATGTCCATGGACCCTCAGCCGCTTCAGGCCGGTCATTGAAAGCCAGCACCTGCCCCGGCGAATAAGACGCCCAGGCAATCACAGGATTTCAAACCATTTTTAGGCTTTCAAATTATCACATCAAGAACTAAGTTGATTAAAAATAACGTGTGAGATCTGGAGAGATTTCTCACAGGCCGTTCTGCTCCGCTGTGTTAGGCAGCTAATTGAGTCCTTTTGGAACAACAGGGTTAGTCTTTCACGTACTTATTGTCCCGCTCATTCTGCCCAGACCCTGCCCGCGAATGGGAAAGATCTGCATTCCTCTGGCGCCTTTTGTGGAGGTCGCAAAGTGCCTCACAGCAATCCTCCTCCTCTTTTCGAATTTAGAGAGCAGAAGGAGGCCATTCGGCCCACCGAGTCTGCACCGGCCCTTGGAACGAGCTCCCCACTTAAGCCCACACCTCCACCATGTCCCCGCAACCCAGTAGCCCCACCTCACCATGTCCCCGCAACCCAGTAGCCCCACCTCACCTTTTTGGACACTAAGGGCAATTTAACGCAGCCAATCCACCCTTAACCTGCACATCTTTAGACTGTGGGAGGAAACCGGAGCACCCGGAGGAAACCCACGCAGACACGGGGGAGGACGTGCGGACTCCGCACAGACAGCGACCCAAGCCGGGAATCGAACCTGGGTCCCTGGCGCTGTGAAGCAACTGTGCTAACCACTGTGTGGTACCGTGCTGCCCGAGTGGTGGCCATCAGATTTTTCTATCAGGCGACGGCACTTAGTCTAGATGGGCTAACTCTGCGATCTTGCTGTGTCCAATTTGGCTGCCCCCCCCCCCCCCCCGGTGTTTCGGAAGTGACCGCCCCCGGCCACCTCTCGGACGAGACGTTCGGCCCCGCCTGCCCTCTCAGGTGGGTGTTTGAGACCCACGGCCACTATTGGAACAGCGGGGAGTGGGGGGGGTGCGGGATGCCGGGCGGGATGGGGGGAGTGGAGGGGCATGGGGTGGAG
The DNA here is from genome assembly GCF_047496885.1 of Scyliorhinus torazame. Lineage (NCBI taxonomy): Eukaryota > Metazoa > Chordata > Chondrichthyes > Carcharhiniformes > Scyliorhinidae > Scyliorhinus > Scyliorhinus torazame. Next base: position 61,988 of record NW_027308482.1, read on the forward strand.
GGGCATGGGAGATTATATTGCACGGGGCGGGGGGGGGGGGGGGCAATATATTTCCCTCCACCGCCGTCGCTTAAAAAGAACCGGTGTCGCGTTGCTGTTAGCGGGATCCTGCTGTGCACACATTGGCCTCTTGCCCTTCTTGTGCTATGAGTGAGACTCGACCTCAAAGAGTACTTCATTGGCTGCGAAGCGTTTTGGAATTGCCCGCGGCTACGGGAGGCGTCCTACAGAAAGTGTCTCCGGACCCATCGGCGGTACTGGAAAATCCCGCTCCTCGGTCTTGACCTCGCATCCCAAATTCCGCTGCCTGAATCCCTAGCTCCCGCCAATTTCCATCCGCTCGCCGGCTCTCGTCAGTTTTCAAATTCAAATCCCTCCACCAGGACGCCCCTCCCTCCGCCAGGGTGGCCAGTGTGCGCAGGCTCGATGGGCCGAATGGCCTCCTTCTGCACGGTTGGGATTCTGCGATTCTACGACCGGACCCCAGTGTATATTAGGAAGCTGGACAAGGGGAGGGTGCAGGCGGTTAAAATGGTGGTCCTCCCGAGATTCCTCTTTGTGTTTCAGTGCCTCCCGGTGGTGATCACGAAGGCTTTTTTCTAAAGGATCGAAAAGAGCATCATGAGTTTTGTGTGGGCCGAGAAGACCCCGAGAGTGAGGAAGGGATTCTTACAGCGTAGCAGGGATAGGGGGGGGCTGGCACTACCGAGCCTAAGTGAGTACTACTGGGCCGCCAATATCTCAATGGTGAGTAAGTGGATGGGGGAAGAGGAGGGAGCGGCGTGGAAGAGATTGGAGAAGGCGTCCTGTAGGGGGGCTAGCCTACAAGCCATGGTGACGGCGCCGTTGCCGTTCTCACCGAAGAAATATACCACAAGCCCGGTGGTGGTGGCGACTTTGAAAATTTGGGGACAGTGGAGACGGCATAGGGGAAAGACGGGAGCCTTGGTGGGGTCCCCGATAAGAAATAACCATAGGTTTGCCCCGGGGGGAATGGATGGGGGATTTGGAATATGGCAAAGAGCAGGAGTAACGCAACTGAAAGATCTGTTTGTGGATGGGAAGTTCGCAAGTCTGGGAGCGCTGACCGAGAAATATGGGTTGCCCCAAGGGAATGCATTCCGGTATATGCAACTGAGGGCTTTTGCGAGGCAACAGGTGAGGGAATTCCCGCAGCTCCCGACGCATGAGGTGCAGGACAGAGTGATCTCAAAGACATGGGTGGGGGACGGTAAGGTGTCAGATATATATAGGGAAATGAGGGACGAGGGGGAGATTATGGTAGATGAGCTGAAAGGGAAATGGGAAGAAGAGCTGGGGGAGGAGATTGAGGAGGGGCTGTGGGCGGATGCCCTAAGTAGGATAAACTCATCGTCCTCGTGTGCCAGGCTAAGCCTGATACAATTCAACGTGTTACACAGGGCGCATATGACTGGAGCACGGCTCAGTAAATTTTTTGGGGTAGAGGATAGGTGTGTGAGATGCTCGAGAAGCCCAGCGAATCACACCCACATGTTCTGGTCATGTCCGGCACTACAGGGGTTTTGGACGGGGGTGACAAAGGTGCTTTCGAAAGTAGTGGGGGTCCAGGTCGAACCAAGCGGGGGGTTGGCTATATTTGGGGTTGCACAAGAGCCGGGAGTGCAGGAGGCGAGAGAGGTCGATGTTTTGGCCTTTGCGTCCCTAGTAGCCCGCCGCAGGATACTGTTGATGTGGAAGGAAGCCAAGCCCCCGGGGGTGGAGACCTGGATAAATGACATGGCAGGGTTGATAAAGCTGGAACGGATTAAGTTCGCCCTAAGGGGATCGGCTCAAGGGTTCACCAGGCGGTGGCAACCGTTCGTCGAATACCTCACAGAAAGATAGAGGGAATGGAAAAGAAGAAGGCAGCAGCAGCAGCCCAGGATCGGGGGGGGGGGGGGGGAGAGGAACCAGAAGGACTCTCAGGGTTGTTAATATATATGTATAATATGTATAGGTCGTTGCTATAAATAATTGTATATTGGACTGTTAAATCATATTATTGGAGAGTGTTTATATGAGACAAGGCAGTTGCCATTTAGTTTTAGTTTTCGATTTTGTTATAAATTATTTATTCTTTGTTTATAAAACAGGTCATTGTTATTTATACGGTTATATTATTGTGTAAAGGATACACAATGTACTGTGATGGTTGACCAAAAATTTTCAATAAAATATTTTTTTTTAAAAAAGAAAGCTGGACAAGTCCCCCGTCAATTTTTACGTTTGCAAATTGTGAGGAAAGGCTGCTTCACCCCCTGGGAGTGATTCCACTGACAAACAAGGATCTTTAATATTAAAATAAACTTTCTTCTTAACACAGAACCAACTACATTTACATCACAGAAAATAGCTCACAATTAGCAGTTGAACAGTTAACAATCAAAGGAAATATTTGAATGACTAACTTGCACCTTCTCTATCTCCAATTAACAGCTGGGGGTCCCAGCGCTGAATCCTGCCGTACCCCACGAGTCAAAAGCCTTTTGAAAGTCCAGATACACAACATCCACTGGTTCACCCTTGTCCACTCAAACACGGGCTTACTTACCGCCCTCTGTGCAGAGAGTCGTTTTCGGAATGTCACTTTAAGAAATGTTTGTCTCCTCAAGTGGCTGCGGTGATGTCAGTGTGTGGGTGGAGCTGGGCGCTGGCTCTGCTTTTTACTTTCGTTTTGAGCTGGAAGCTGTTTTGGGCTGTTGAGGTTTGGTTTTGTTTTCAGTTGGACAGCTGCATCCAAATCAATTTCTCTTTGTCTCTCTCTGCCTGCTAAAGAATGTCTCCAGATCACTTGATGATTTCAAAGTAATACCTGTTTCTGTCAGGAATGCAAACCTACTGTCTTTGTTAAAAAGGGTCTTTGACTTATGGATGCTGTTAGGAAAGTTACTAAGGGTTACCTATAGAGTACTGTATCCTTGGGGACGTATCAGTGTTGGTTGTTGATGAGATGTTTACTGTGTGTTTATAAAATGTTAACTGGATTCATAGAATAAACATTGTTTTTGTTTAAAAAGTACTTTAGATCTCTGTTGCATCACACCTGTAAAGTGGGCCCTTGTGCTCCCCATAACCACAGTCTATTAAAAGTTGTGGGTCAGATGGACTCCATGATACACTTTTGTGTTCTCTAAATCCTGGCCCATAACACAACAAAGGAGAAAGACCCTTTCAGACACACCATCTGCCTTTGACAGACTAAAAGTTAAAGTGCCTGCTACAGACTTGGCTCCTCTCATTAATTGCATCATCTCTATCTCGCTCACTGTCATGTGGCTGTCTTACTAAGGCGAAACACAACCCCTCGATGATCTAATCCCCAGGGGACCTTCTTTCTGTAAACAAAAGTCCATTAACCCTACATAGGTAAATGGCTATAATCAATGATGATCCCACATTTACAACATCTTAATTGCACCTCTTACAGACGCACTGCCTGCCTGAATGTTAAATCAGGATTTATGAAAATATTACTGGGTTCCTTGACCTCCCTCTCCTCGAGGAGTGGGGTGGGGGGCCCCTCTGGAAGCCCAAGGGGGGCAGGAGCATCGGCTCCGGGGCTACCCATCTCCACCAGGACTCTACGAGGGTCTCCATGCGTTAGGAGATCCCCCCCGCCCTCCCTCTGCCTGTGGGCACACAAGCTCCAGCCTGCTAAAGATTCACATGACGAGCCCTGAAGAAGACCAGGAGCCCTCTGGATCCTGGGCCCCCGGAGGACCCCTGCCAAAGTGGTCAAGTCCAGTTGGTAGCAGTGAGCGGGCTGACTCCAGCCCTGCTGTGGACTTGTCGGAAGCATCTAGAAATAACGCTGGGATCAGTAAAGTTAAGAGGTATGAAGATCACACCGCTTGCTCGGACTGTACAGTCCTGGTGAACAGAGGTAGCACCTTGGGAAATACAAAAATCATTTCACTCCATGGCTGTCTCCTGGGTGCTCTTGTTGCTGTTTCTATTGCTCCACCCCTCCCCCCCGCCACACCCATTCCATAGTGGGGGGGTCACAGGCTGGGTCCTCACCCCCCCCTCGCATTGGCGAAGGCCGATGTCTCCATGTGACAGAACCATTCAGGACCCTCCCTGAACCATTCCACCTCTCTCTCAATCTCTCTCTCTCAATCACTCTCTCAATCTCTCTCTCAATCACTCTCTCAATCTCTCTCTCTCAATCACTCTCTCAATCTCTCTCTCAATCTCTCTCTCAGTCACTCTCTCCCAATCACTCTCTCTCTCAATCTCTCTCTCAATCTCTCTCTCTCAATCACTCTCTCAATCTCTGTCTCTCAATCTCTCTCTCAATCACTCTCTCAGTCACTCTCTCCCAATCACTCTCTCTCAATCTCTCTCTCAATCACTCTCTCAATCTCTGTCTCTCAATCTCTCTCTCTCAATCACTCTCTCAATCTCTGTCTCTCAATCTCTCTCTCAATCACTCTCTCAGTCACTCTCTCAGTCACTCTCTCTCAATCTCTCTCTCAATCTCCCTCTCTCTCTCTCTCAATCTCTCTCTCAATCTCTCTCTCTCTCAATCTCTCTCTCTCTCTCAATCACTCTCTCTCAGTCACTCTCTCTCAATCTCTCTATCTCAATCTCTCTCTCAGTCGCTCTCTCCCAATCACTCTCTCTCTCAATCACTCTTTCAATCACGCTCTCCCAATCACTCTCTCTCTCAATCTCTCTCTCTCTCTCTCAATCTCTCAATCTCTCTCTCAATCACTCTCTCTCAGTCACTCTCTCTCAATCTCTCTATCTCAATCGCTCTCTCCCAATCACTCTCTCTCTCAATCACTCTTTCAATCGCGCTCTCCCAATCACTCTCTCTCTCAATCACCCTCTCTCAATCTGTTGTACGGTAGAACCTGCACTACAGGTTCACCTGGGCCCCTGCATGCTAGCTCCGCCCAGGAGGCGGGGTACAAATATGCGTGTCCTCCAGCTCGCAGCCATTTCGCCAGCTGCTGTAGGAGGCCACACATCTGATACTAATAAAGCCTCAGTTTGGATTCAACTTCGTCTCCAGTCAAATTGATCGTGCCTCAATTTATTAGTAACAGATTCAGAAGATGGACCTCCGGATTAAACCAGATCGCCTGCAGCAGGATCCACACGCAAGCGACGCCAGAAAGGACTTCCAGCACTGGCGAGCTTGTTTTGAAGCGTATATCAACGCGGCGCCGACCCCTGTTCCAGAGGCTCAGAAGATTCAAATCTTGTACTCCAGACTCAGCTTCAAAGTCTTCCCGCTGATCCAGGAGGCGCCCAATTACGCTGATGCCATGACACGACTCAAAGAAAATTCTGAGCAGAAGATGAACACGCTCTTCGCCAGACACGCGCTCGCAACGCGTACTCAGCTACCTGGTGAGTCAATCAAGGACTTCTGGAGGGCCCTGATCCCACTAGTCCGGGACTGTGACTGCCAGGACGTTACAGCTAAGTAGCACTCAGATCTCCTTATGCGGGACGCTTTTGTAACTGGGATTGGGTCCGATGTTATCAGGCAGCGGCTCCTAGAAGGGGCCACACGTGACCTCGCAGAGACTAAAACACTAGCGCTTTCCATGACGGTCGCCCGGTGCAATGTATAGTCCAACGCCCCCAACCGCGCGGCCCACTCCTCCTACGCTTCATGGGCCCCACAGGCAGCCGCCCCAGCGGGGGCGCTACCCTCCCAGTACGCCTGCGCTACGCGCCAGCCAGTGATCTCCAGGGGGGCCCCGATGCTATTTTTGCGGCCAGCAAAGACACCCCCGCCAACGCTGCCTGGCCCGCGCCTTTGTAAGGCCTGCGGGAGGAAGGGCCACTTCGCTGCGGTGTGCCAGGCCCGCTCAGCGGCCGCGGTCGCCCCCACCCCCTCCGGTCACGGACAATGGGCGCCGCCATCCTCCTCTCCTCCGCAGGCCACGTGCGACCAATGGGCGCCGCCATCTTCTCCCCCGCACAACACGTGCGTTTCATGGGCACCGCCATCTTGCTCCACCCCCGCAACGTGCGTTCCATGGGCGCCGCCATTTTGTAATCCCCAGGATCCCCGGGCGCCGCCATCTTGTCCACCCTGCAGCACATGGACACCAACGGCGTTCCAGGACCTCAACTCAACGGCCGCCTCACTACCCGACGATCAACCACGGCTCGCCTCGACTTCCGGGTGCGGCGATGACCAGCTAAGCCGCACGTTTCGGCACCTCCCGTTTCAACGGACTTTTGGGCCCCAATGGAAATTTTTTACGGCCAAACCCAGTGTGAGGCGACAAAGGAAGGAGTCCCCCCCGGGTGTGGATGGAAAGGAGTGACAGCAGTGTCCGGATTGCGGAGGATCCTCTGGAGCAGCGGCAGGGAAGAGAAGGGAGGAGCAAGATGGCGGCCGAGGGAGCCCAGATGGTATGGGGCCCGGAACAGCAGGAGTTCCTCCGACGATGTGTGGAGGAGCTCAAGAAGAGGTGCTGGCGCCGATGTTGCTGGCAATCGAGGGATTGAGGGAAACACAAAAGGTCCAGGCGATAGAACTCCGTGGAGTAAAGGCAAAGGCAGCTGAGAACGAAGACGAGATACAGGGCCTGGTGGTAAAAACGGAGACGCACGAGGCACTACACAAGAGGTGCATAGAAAGGCTGGAAGCCCTGGAGAACAGCTCGAGGAGGAAGAATCTAAGGATTTTAGGTCTCCCTGAAGGAACGGAGGGAGCTGATGCTGGGGCGTATGTGAGTACGATGCTCCATACTCTAATGGGAGCTGAGGCCCCAACGGGCCCCCTGGAAGTGGAGGGAGCGTACCGGGTCCTCGTGAGAAGACCAAAGGCAGGGGAAACACCAAGAGCAATAGTGGTGAGGTTCCATCGCTACAGGGACAGGGAGATGGTCCTGAGTTGGGCTAAGAGGACACGGAGCAGCAAGTGGGAGAACGCGGTGATACGCGTATATCAAGATTGGAGTGCGGAGGTGGCGGGAAGGGGGGCGAGCTTCAATCGGGCCAAGGCGGTGCTCCATAGGAAGAAAGTCAAATTTGGGATGCTGCAGCCGGCAAGATTGTGGGTCACGCATCAGGGCAAACACCACTACTTCGAGACGGCGGAGGAGGCATGGACATTCATTCAGGAAGAGAAATTGGACTAGACTTGAGAAATTGATGTCTGGAGAGAGGTAGCGAGATGGTGACACAGCAATGTAAAGCGGGGAGAGGGGAGGGCTAATATGTAAGAATGTTGGACGGGGAATTTTTTCTCCCCCCCCCCCCCCCCCCGAGAGAGGGGACACGAAGAAATGTGGGCGCCGGTGGAAAAGGGGACAGGGAAGGGGAATGAGGGAACTGCGCCATTAGGGGCGGGGCCGAGAGGGAAGCGCGTTTTTTTTCCCGCGCTATGGAAATTGAGGCGGGGAAAAGGGCGCAGGAAGGAAGGGAGCCCCACACGCAGGGAGGTCAAAGGATAAACGGGGGAAGCCGAGGTCAGCCAGAGTTAGCTGACTTCCGGAAGCAATATGGGGGGAGCAATCAAGCGAGAGGGGAATCTAGCGGGGGGGGGGGGGGGGGATTAACTGGGTTGCTGCTGCTGAGGGTCAGGGGGAGCTGATACGAGACGAGGTGGTCGGGACGGGAGGGCGCCGTCTGGGGGACAGGCGGGTGAGTGGGACCTGGGTGAGGAGCTGGCTTAAAAAAGGGGATGGCTAGTCGACGATGGGGGGGGGGGTTAAAGGGCCCCCCAACCCGGCTGATCACGTGGAACGTGAGAGGGCTGGATGGGCCGATTAAGAGGGCAAGGGTGTTTGCGCACTGAAAGAGACTGAAGGCGGACGTGGTTATGCTCCAGGAGACGCACCTGAAATTGGCGGATCAGGTTAGACTGAGGAAAGGATGGGTGGGGCAGGTATTCCACTCAGGGTTAGATGCGAAAAACAGAGGGGTGGCAATACTGGTGGGGAAACGGGTATCGTTTGAGGCTAAGACCATAGTGGTGGATAGTGGGGGCAGGTACGTGATGGTGAGTGGCAGATTGCAAGGTGAGGCGGTGGTGCTGGTGAACGTATACGCCCCGAACTGGGATGACGCGGGATTCATGAAGCGAATGCTGGGACGTATCACAGACCTGGAGGCGGGAAGCTTGGTAATGGGGGGGGATTTTAACACAGTGCTGGACCGGTCCAGATCCAGGACCGGGAGAAGGCCGGCAGCGGCCAAGGTGCTTAAGGGATTTATGGAGCAGATGGGAGGAGTAGATCCGTGGAGATTTGTTAGTCCGATGGGGAAAGAGTTTTCCTTCTTCTCCCACGTCCATAAAGTATACTCCCGGATAGACTTTTTTGTCTTGGGAAGGGCGCTGATCCCGAAAGTGTCAGGAACGGAGTACTCGGCTATAGCCGTTTCAGATCACGCCCCACATTGGGTGGATCTGGATCTAGGGGAGGAAAAGGAGCAGCGCCCACTTTGGAGATTAGACATGGGACTGCTGGCGGACGAGGGGGTAAGCGGAAGGGTGAGGGGATGCATCAAAAGATACCTGGAGGTCAACGATGCTGGGGAGGTCCAGGTGGGGGTAGTATGGGAAGCGCTGAAGGCGGTGGTTAGGGGAGAGCTGATTTCCATTAGAGCCCACAAGGGGGAACAAGAGGGTAAAGAAAGAGAGAGATTGGTTGGGGAAATTCTGAGGGTGGATAGGCAGTATGCGGAGGCCCCGGATGAAGGGCTGTACAGGGAGAGACGAAGATTACAGACGGAGTTTGACCTGCTGACCACGGGAAAGGCGGAGACGCAGTGGAGGAAGGCACAGGGGATACAATATGAATATGGGGAAAAGGCGAGCCGGCTGCTGGCCCAACAACTTCGGAAGAGGGGGGCGGCGAGAGAGATCGGAGGAGTTAGGGACGAAACGGGAAAGATGGAGCAGAGAGCAGGGAAAGTGAACGAGGCGTTCAAGACGTTTTATGAGAGGCTGTATAAGTCCCAACCCCCGGAGGGGAAAGAGGGAATGATACACTTTTTGGACCAGCTGGAGTTCCCGAGGGTGGAGGAGCAGGAGGTGGCAGGTCTGGGGGCGCAGATTGAGGTGGAGGAGGTGATCAAAGGAATTGGGAACATGCAGGCAGGGAAGGCCCCGGGACCAGATGGGTTCCCGGTGGAATTTTACAGGAAGTATATGGACCTGCTTGGCCCCGCTTCTGGCGAGAACCTTCAATGAGGCTAAGGAAAGGGGGACACTACCCCCGACAATGTCGGAGGCGACGATATTGTTAATTCTGAAACGAGATAAAGACCCGCTGCAGTGCGGGTCATACAGGCCCATCTCCCTCCTAAACGTAGATGCCAAGCTGCTGGCCAAAGTGATGGCGACAAGGATAGAGGAGTGCGTCCCAGGGGTGGTACATGACGACCAGACAGGGCTTGTTAAAGGGTGACAATTGAACGCCAATATACGAAGGTTGCTGGGGGTGATGATGATGCCCCCACCGGAGGGGGAGGCGGGGATAGTGGTGGCGATGGATGCAGAGAAGGCATTCGATAGGGTGGAGTGGGACTATTTGTGGGAGGTGCTGAAGAGATTTGGGTTCATTAGATGGGTTAGACTCCTGTACGGGGCCCCGGTGGCAAGCGTCGTTACAAATAGGCAAAGATCGGGGTACTTCCGATTACATAGGGGTACAAGACAGGGGTGCCCCCTGTCCCCGTTACTGTTCGTGTTGGCAATTGAGCCATTGGCCATAGCGCTGAGGGACTCTAAGAAGTGGAGGGGGGTGCTTAGAGGGGGAGAGGAACATCGAGTGTCAGACGATTTACTGCTATATGTGGCGGACCCCGTGGAGGGGATGCCAGAGGTAATGCAGATACTCAGGGAGTTTGGAGAGTTCTCGGAATATAAATTAAATATGGCAAAGAGCGAACTTTTTGTAATGCACCCCGGGGAACAGGGCAGGGGGATAGATGCTCTGCCGCTGAGGAGAGTGACAGGGAATTTTCGATACCTGGGGATTCAGGTGGCCAGGAACTGGGGAACCCTACACAAACTTAACCTGACGCGGCTGGTAGAGCAGACGGAGGAGGACTTTAAGAGGTGGGATATGGTGCCCCTGTCATTGGCGGGCAGAGTACAGGCGGTCAAGATGGTGGTCCTCCCGAGGTTTCTTTTCGTGTTTCAGGGCCTCCCCATCCTGATTACTAAGGCCTTTTTTTAAAAAATAGATAGGAGCATTACGAGCTTTGTATGGGCGGGAAAGACCCCGAGGGTAAGGAGGGGGTTCCTGCAGCGCAGTAGGGACAGAGGGGGATTGGCACTGCCGAGTCTGAGTGACTACTATTGGGCCGCCAATGTGTCGATGGTCCGTAAGTGGATGAGGGAAGAAGATGGTGCAGCGTGGAAAAGGCTGGAGATGGCTTCCTGTAAGGGAACGAGCCTAAAAGCGCTGGCGACGGCGCCGCTACCGTTCTCCCCGAAAAGGTACACCACAAACCCAGTGGTGGTGGCGACCTTGAAGATCTGGGGGCAGTGGAGACGACACAGGGGAGTGACGGGTGCCTCGGTGTGGTCCCCGATAAGGAATAACCACAGGTTCGTCCCGGGGAGGATAGATGGGGGATTTCAATGTTGGCAGCGAGCAGGAATTAGGAAGCTGAAGGACCTGTTTGTGGACGGGACGTTTGCGAGTTTGGGAGCATTGGAAGAAAAATATAAGTTGCCACCAGGGAATGCTTTCCGATACATGCAAGTGAGGGCATTTACGAGGCAACAGGTGAGGGAATTTCCGCAACTCCCGACGCAAGGGATCCAGGATAGAGTGATTTCGGGGGCATGGGTTGGAGAAGGTAAAGTGTCGGAAATATACAAGGAAATGAGAGAGGGGGAGGCGATGGTAGAGGAGCTGAAGGGAAAATGGGAAGAGGAGCTGGGGGAAGAGATTGAGGAGGGGCTGTGGGCAGATGCCCTAAGCAGGGTAAATTCCTCGTCCTCATGTGCCAGGCTTAGCCTGATTAAATTTAAGGTTCTACACAAGAGTGCATATGACGGGAGCAAGACTGAGCAGGTTTTTTGGGGTGGAGGACAGGCGTGGGAGGTGCTCGGGAAGCTCGGCGAACCACACCCACATGTTCTGGTCGTGTCCGGCACTGCACGAGTTCTGGGAGGGTGTGGCAAGAGTGGTCTCAAAGGTGGTGGGGGTCCGGGTCAAACCAAGCTGGGGGTTGGCTATATTTGGGGTTGCAGAAGAGCCGGGAGTGCAGGAGGCGAGAGAGGCCGACGTTCTGGCCTTTGCGTCCCTAGTAGCCCGGCGTAGGATTCTACTTACGTGGAAAGAAGCGAAGCCCCCGGGCGTGGAGGCCTGGGTAAACGTCATGGCAGGGTTCATAAGACTGGAGCGAATAAAATATGAGTTAAGAGGATCGGCTCAGGGGTTCACCAGGCGGTGGCAACCGTTCCTTGACTATCTCGCGGAGCGATAATGGAAAAACAGAAAGGACAGCAGCAGCAACCCAGGGGGGAGGGGGGGAGGGGGTGAGGGGAGGGGGGGAGGGGAGGGGGGGAGGGGGGGCGGGTATTATCCTGTGTTTTTGTTTTTTGCCAGTTGTTGATATTGGCTTTTTGTTTATCTCTTTTTTCATTTGTTGTTAGTTTAATATATTATTTAAATAACGTTTAATGCATATTTCTTTATTAAGTTGTAAAAACGGAAAATCTCTGTTTGAAAAATGTCAATAAAATATATATATTTTTTAAAAACCACGGCTCGCCTCCATGGAAATCGACCAGTCCAGACCACATAATCTGACCAAGGTATCCACCAGCGTGAAAGTCAACGGCCATGTGACCTTCTGCCGACTGGACTCCGGGAGCACCGAGAGCTTTGTACATCAAAATACGGTAAGGCGCTGCTCCCTTAAGGCACACCCTACCAATCAAAATACCTCCCTGGCCTCCGGATCCCATCGCGTAGCGATCCGGGGGTACTGCACGGTCACGCTCACAGTCCAAGGCGTAGAGTTCCACGGTTTTCGCCTCTACGTCCCCCCTAACCTCTGCGCTGCACTTATCCTCGGCCTGGACTTCCAGTGCAACCTCCAGAGCCTGACCCTTAAATTCGGCGGACCCTTACTACCCCTCACTGTGTGCGGCCTCGCGACCCTAAAGGTCGATCCTCCTTCCCTCTTTGCCAATCTAACTCCAGATTGCAAACCCGTCGCCACCAGGAGCAGACGGTACAGCACCCAGGACAAGGCCTTCATCAGGTCCGAGGTCCAGCGGTTGCTTCGGGAGAGAGTCATCGAGGCAGCAACAGCCCCTGGAGAGCTCAAGTGGTAGTGGTTAAGTCTGGGGAGAAAAATCGAATGGTCGTGGACTACAGCCAGACCATCAACAGGGACACACAGCTCGACGCGTACCCCCTCCCATGCATATCTGACATGGTTAACCAGATTGCACAGTACCGGGTCTTCTCAACGGTGGACCTGAAATCCACCTACCACCAGCTCCCCATCCGTAAATCGGACCGTCCATACACCGCTTTCGAGGCAGACGGCCGGCTATATCACTTCCTTAGGGTCCCCTTCGGCGGCACCAACGGGATTTCAGTCTTCCAAAGAGATGGAACGAATGGTCGACCGGTACGGCTTGCGGGCCACGTTTCCGTACCTAGACAATGTGACCATCTGCGGCCATGATCAGCAGGACCACGACGCCAACCTCGCTAAATTCCTCCGCACCGCCACTCTCCTCAACCTCACGTACAACAAGGAGAAGTGTGTGTTCCGCACAAACCGCTTAGCCATCCTCGGCTACGTGGTCCAGAACGGAGTTCTGGGGCCCGATCCCGACCGCATGCGCCCCCTCATGGAGCTCCCCCTCCCCCACTGCCCCAAGGCCCTCAAACGTTGCCTGGGGTTCTTCTCATATTACGCTCAGTGGGTCCCAAACTATGCGGACAAGGCCCGCCCACTCATGCAGTCCACTCATTTCCCCCTGATGGCCGAGGCCCAACAGGCTTTCGCCCGGATCAGAGCTGATATTGCCAAAGCTGGAATGCATACTGTAGACGAAACACTTCCTTTCCAAGTAGAAAGGGACGCATCGAACATCGCCCTTGCCGCCACCCTCAACCAGGCAGGCAGGCCCAGGCTATCATTGAGGCTGTGCAACATTGGAGGCATTACCTGGCCGGTAGCTTTCATGTTCAACAACACACAGCGGGGCAAGATCAAAAATGATAAAATCTTGCGGTGGAGGATCGAGCTCTCCACCTATAATTATGAGATTAAGTATCGCCCTGGCAAACGCAACGAGCACCCAGACGCCCTATCTCGAGGTACATGTGTCAGCGCACAGGTAGACCGACTCCGGACCCTGCACGACAGCCTTTGTCACCCAGGGGTCGCTCGGTTGTACCATTTCATTAAGGCACGAAATTTGCCCTACTCCGTCGAGGAAGTACGGACAATCACCAAGGACTGCCAGGTCTGTGTGGAGTTCAAGCCGCACTTCTACCGGCCAGACCGCGCGCGCCTGGTGAAGGCCTCCCGCCCCTTTGAACGCCTCAGCGTGGATTTCAAAGGCCCCCTTCCCCTCCTCCGACCGACACACGTATTTCCTTAGTGTGATCGATGAATACTCCCGTTTCCCCTTCGCCATTCCATGCCCCGACATGACGTCTGCCACCGTCATTAAAGCCCTTAATTCTATCTTCACTCTGTTCAGCTTCCCCGCCTACATCCACAGTGACAGGGGATCCTCATTCAGGAGTGATGAGCTACGTCAGTTCCTGCTCAGCAGGGGTATCGCCTCCAGCAGAACGACCAGCTACAACCCCCGGGGAAAGGGACAGGTAGAAAGGGAGAATGGGACGGTTTCGAGGGCCGTCCAGCTGGCCCTGCGGTCCAGGAATCTCCCGGCCTCCCACTGGTAAAAGGTCCTCCCTGATGCACTACATTCCATTCGCTCATTACTCTGCACTGCTACTAACAGTACACCACATGAATGTATTTTTGCCTTCCCCAGGAAGTCCACATCCGGGGTATCGCTCCCAAGTTGGCTCACAGCTCCGGGAACCGTGCTTCTCCATAAACATGTGCGGCTCCACAAGGTGGATCCGTTGGTGGAAAGGGTGCACCTGCTCCACAGTATGCCCACGTGGCGTTCCCCGACGGCCGCCAGGATACCGTCTCCCTCTTCTGAATCTCTCTCTCAAGCTCTCTATCTCTCTCTCAATCACTCTCTCTCTCAATCTCTCTCTCTATCTGTCTATATCTGTCTCAATCTCTCTCTCAATCTCTCTCTCAATCTCTCAATCTCTCTCTCAATCATTCTCTCAATCTCTATCTCAATCTCTATCTCAATCTCTTATCTGTCTCTCAAACTCTATCTCTCTCTGAATCTCTCTCTCAAGCTCTCTATCTCTCTCTCAATCACTCTCTCTCTCAATCACTCTCTCAATCTGTCTATATCTCTCTCAATCTATCTCTCAATCTCCCTCTCTCTCTCAATCTCTCTCTCAATCTCTCTCTCAATCTCTCTCTCAATCACTCTGTCAATCACTCAATCTCTCTCAATCTCTCTCAATCTCTCTATCTCTCTCACTCTCTCTCTCAATCTCTCAATCTCTCAATCTCTCAATCTCTCTCTCAATCACTCTGTCAATCAATCTGTCAATCACTCTCTCTCTCAATTTTTCTCTCAATCTGTCTATATCTCTCGCAGTCTCTCTCTCAATCTCTCTATCTCTCTCTCAATCTCTCTCTCAATCTCTCTCTGAATCACTCTCTCAATCTCTCTCTCAATCTCTCTCTCAATCTCTCTCTCAATCTCTCTCTCAATCTCTCTCTCAATCTCTCTCTCAATCTCTCTCTGAACCACTCTCTGAACCACTCTCTCAAACGCTCTATCTCTCTCTCAATCACTCTCTCTCTCAATTTCTCTCTCAAACTATCTCTCAATCACTCTCTCAATCTCTTATGTCTCTCAATCTCTATCTCTCTCTGAATCTCTCTCTCAAGCTCTCTATCTCTCTCTCAATCAGTCTCTCCCTCAATCTCTCTCTCAATCTCTCTCTATCTCTCTCAATCTCTCTCTCAATCTCTCTCTCAATCTCTCTCTCAATCTCTCTCTCAATCTCTCTCTCAATCTCTCTCTCAATCTCTCTCTCAATCTCTCTCTCAATCTCTCTCTCAATCTCTCTATCTCTCCATCTCTCTCCCAATCTCTCTCTCAATCACTCTCTTAATCTATCTACCTCTCGCTTAATCTCTCTATATCTCAATCTCTCTCTCAATCTCTCTCTCAATCTCTCTATCTCTCTCTCTATCTCTCTCTCAATCACTCTCTCTCCATCTCTCTCTCAATCTCTCTCAATCTCTCTCTCAATCACTCTCTCTCCAGCCCTCTCTCTCTCTCAATCTCTTATCTGTCTCTCAATCTCTCTATCTCTCTCTGAATCTCTCTCTCAAGCTCTCTATCTCTCTCTCAATCACTCTCTCTCTCAATCTCTCCATATATCTCTCAATCTCTCTATCTCTCACAATCTCTCTATCAATCTCTCTATCTCTCTCTCAATCACTCTCTCTCTCTCTCTCAATCACGCTCTCATTCACTCTCTTAATCTGTCTCTCTATCTCTCCCTCAATATCTCTATCTCTCTCAATCTGTCTCTCAAACTCTCTATCTCTCTCTCAATCATTCTGTCTCTCCGTCTCTCTCAATCACTCTCTCTCTCAATCTCTATCTCAATCACTCTCTTAATCTTTCTCTCAATCACTCCCTCAATCTCTCTCTCTCCAGCCCTCTCTCTCTCTTAATCTCTCTCTCTCTCAATCTCTCTATCTCTCTCTCAATCTCAATCTCTCTATCTTTCTCTCAATCTCTCTCTCAATCTCTCTCTCAATCTCTCTATCTCCCTCTCAATCTCTCTCTCAATCTCTCCATCACTCTCTCAATCTCTCTCCCAATGTCTCTCTCAATCTCTCTCTCAATCTCTCTCAATCTCTCTCTCTATCTCTCAATCTCTCGCTCAATCTCTCTATCTCTCTCTCAATCTCTCTCAATCTCTCTCTCTATCTCTCTCTCAATCTCTCTATCGCTCTATCAATCTCTCTCTCAATCACTCTCAAACGCTGTATCTCTCTCTCAATCACTCTCTCTCTCAATCTCTCTCTCAATCACTCTCTCAATCACTCTCTCAATCACTTATGTCTCTCAATCTCTATCTCTCTCTGAATCTCTCTCTCAATCACTCTCTCAAACGCTGTATCTCTCTCTCAATCACTCTCTCTCTCAATCTCTCTCTCAATCTCTCTCTCAATCACTCTCTCAATCTCTTATGTCTCTCAATCTCTATCTCTCTCTGAATCTCTCTCTCAAGCTCTCTATCTCTCTCTCAATCAGTCTCTCTCTCAATCTCTCTCTCAATCTCTCTATATCTCTCTCAATCTATTGCTCAATCTCTCTATCTCTCTCTCTCAATCTCTCTCCCAATCACTCTCTCAATCACTTTCTCAATCTCTCTCCCAATGTCTCTCTCAATCTCTCTCTTAATATCTCTCTCAATCTCTCTCTCTATCTCTCTCTCAATCTCTCTATCGCTCTCTCAATCTCTCTCTCAATCACTCTCTAAACGCTCTATCTCTCTCTCAATCACTCTCTCTCTCAATCTCTCTCTCAATCTCTCTCTCAATCTATCTCTCAATCACTCTCTCAATCTCTTATGTCTCTCAATCTCTATCTCTCTCTGAGTCTCTCTCTCAAGCTCTCTATCTCTCTCTCAATCAGTCTCTCCCTCAATCTCTCTCTATCTCTCTCTATCTCTCTCTCAATCTCTCTCTCAATCTCTCTCTCAATCTCTCTCTCAATCTCTCTCTCAATCTCTCTCTCAATCTCTCTATCTCTCCATCTCTCTCCCAATCTCTCTCTCAATCACTCTCTTAATCTATCTACCTCTCTCTTAATCTATCTATATCTCAATCTCTCTCTCAATCTCTCTCAATCTCTCTATCTCTCTCTCAATCACTCTATCAATCTCTCAATCTGTCTATCTCTCTTAATTTCTCTCTCAATCTCTCACTCAAACTCTCAATCTCTTTTTCAAACACTTTCTCAATCTCGATCCCAATGTCTCTCTCAATCTCTCTCTCAATCTCTCTATCTCTCTCTCTACCTCTCTCTCTCAATCTCTCTCTCAATCTCTCTCTCAATCTCTCTCTCAATCTCTCTCTCAATCTCTCTCTCAATCTCTCTCTCAATCACTTTCTCACTCTCTCTCCCAATGTCTGTCTCAATCTCTCTATCAATCTCTCTCTCAAGCTCTCTCTCAATCTCTCACTCAATCTCACTATCTCTCTCTCTCTCATCTCTCTCTCAATCTCTCTCTCAATCACTCTCTCAATCTCTCTCTCAATTTCTCTCTCTCAATCTCTCGCTCAATCTCTCTCACAATCTCTCTCTCTCAATCTTTCTATCACTATCTCTCTCTCAATCTCTCTCTCAATCTCTCTCTCAATCTCTCTCTCAATCTCTCTCTCTCAATCTCTCTCTCTCAATCTCTCGCTCAATCTCTCTCACAATCTCTCTCACAATCTCTCTCTCAATCTCTCTATCTCCCTCTCAATCTCTCTCTCAATCTCTCTATCTCTCTCTCAATCTCTCTCCCAATGTCTCTCTCAATCTCTCTCTCAATCTCTCTATATCTCTCTCAATCTCTCTCTCAATCTATCTCTCAATCACTATCTCAAACTCTCTCCCAATGTCTCTCTCAATCTCTCTCTCAATCTCTCTATCTCTCTCTCAATCTCTCTCTCAATCTCTCTCTCAATCTCTCTCTCAATCTCTCTATATCTCTCTATATCTCTCTCAATCTCTCGCTCAATCTCTCTCTCTCTCTCTCTCCGAATCTCTCTCTCAATCTCTCTCTCAATCAATCTATCAAACACTATCTCAATCTCTCTCCCAATGTCTCTCTCAATCTCTCTCTTAATCTCTCTCTCAAACGCTCTATCTCTCTCTCAATCACTCTCTCAAACGCTCTATCTCTCTCTCAATCACTCTCTCTCTCAATCTCTCTCTCAATCTCTCTCTCAATCTCTCTCTCTCTCTCAATCTCTCTCTCAAACTCTCTATCTCTCTCTCAACCACTCTCTCTCTCCATCTCTCTCTCAATCTCTCTCTCAATCACTCTCTCAATCTCTCTCTCAATCACTCTCTCCCCAGCCCTCTCTCTCTCTTAATCTCTCTCTCTCTCAATCTCTATATCTCTCTCTCAATCCCTCTCAATCTCTCAATCTCTCTCTCAAACTCTCTCTCAATCTCTCTATCTCTCTCTCAATCACTCTCTCTCTCCATCTCTCTCTCAATCTCTTATCTGTCTCTTAATCTCTCTATCTCTCTCTGAATCTTTCTCGAAAGCTCTCTATCTCTCTCTCAATCACGGTCTCTCTCAATCTCTCTATCTCTCTCCCAATCTCTCTCTCAATCTCTCTCTCAATCTGTCTCAATCTCTGCTCAATCTCTCAATCTGTCTCTCAAACTCTCTATCTCTCTCTCAATCACTCTGTCTCTCCATCTCTCTCATCACTCTCTCAATCTCTCTCTCAATCACTCTCTCAATCTCTCTCTCTCCAGCCCTCTCTCTCTCTTAATCTCTCTCTCTCTCAATCTCTCTATCTCTCTCTCAATCACTCTCTCTCTCACAATCTCTCTCTCAATCTCTCTATATCTTTCTCAATCTCTCTCTCAATCTCTCTATCAATCTCTCTCTCAATCTCTCTATCTCTCAATCTCTCTCTCAATCTCTCTATCTCCCTCTCAATCTCTCTCTCAATCTCTCTATCTCTCTCTCAATCTCTCTCCCAATGTCTCTCTCAATCTCTCTATCTCTCTCTCAATCTCTCTCTCAATGACTCTCTCAATCTCTCTATATCTCTCTCAATCTCTCGCTCAATCTCTCTATCTCTCTCTCTCAATCTCTCTCTCAATCAATCTCTCAATCACTATCTCAATCTCTTTCACAATGTCTCTCTCAATCTCTCTCTCAATCTCTCTATTTCTCTCTCAATCTCTCTCTCAATCTCTCTATATCTCTCTCAATCTCTCGCTCAATCTCTCTATCTCTCTCTCTCAATCTCTCTCTCAATCTCTCTCTCAATCTCTCTCTCAATCACTATCTCAATCTCTCTCCCAATGTCTCTCTCAATCTCTCTATCTCTCCATCTCTCTCTCAATCACTCTCTTAATCTATCTCCCTATCTCTCTCTTAATCTCTCTCTATCTCAATCTCTCTATCTATCTCTCAATGTCTCTATCTCTCTCTCAAGCTCTCTCTCAATCACTCTGTCAATCTCTCAATCTCTCTCTATCTCTCTCTCAATCTCTCTCTCAATCTCTCTCTCAAACTCTCAATCTCTCTGTCAATCTCTCTCTCAATCACTTTCTCAATCTCGCTCTCAATCTCTCTATCTCTCTCTCAATCTCTCTCTCAAGCACTCTCTCAAGCACTCTCTCAAGCACTCTCTCAATCTCTCTCTCAATCACTTTCTCACTCTCTCTCCCAATGTCTGTCTCAATCTCTCTATCTCTCCATCTCTCTCTCAATCTCTCTCTCAATCACTCTCTTAATCTATCTCCCTATCTCTCTCTTAATCTCTCTCTATCTCAATCTCTCTATCTATCTCTCAATGTCTCTATCTCTCTCTCAAGCTCTCTCTCAATCACTCTCTCAAGCACTCTCACAAGCACTCTCACAAGCACTCTCTCAAGCACTCTCAATCTCTCACTCAATCTCGCTATCTCTCTCTCTCTCATCTCTCTCTCAATCACTCTCTCAATCTCTCTCTCTCAATCTATCTCTCTCAATCTCTCTCACAATCTCTCTCACAATCTCTCTCACAATCTCTCTCACAATCTCTCTCACAATCTCTCTCACAATCTCTCTCTCTCAATCTTTCTATCACTCTATCTCTTTCTCAATCACTCTCTCAATCTCTCTCTCAATCACTCTCTCAATCTCTCTCTCTCAATCTCACTCTCTCAATCTCTCGCAATCTCTCTCTCACAATCTTTCTATCACTCTATCTCTCTCTCAATCTCTCTCCCAATCACTCTGTCAATCTCTCAATCTCTCTCAATATCTCTCTCAATCACTCTCTCTCTCCATCTCTCTCAATCTCTCTCTCAATCACTCTCTCAATCTCTCTCTCAATCACTCTTTCTCCAGCCCTCTCTCTCTCTCAATCTCTCTCTCTCTCAATCTCTCTATCTCTCAATCCCTCTCAATCTCTCAATCTCTCTCAATCTCTCTCTCAAACTCTCTCTCAATCTCTCTATCTCTCTCTCAATCACGCTCTCTCTCCATCTCTCTCTCAATCTCTCTCTCAATCTCTTATCTGTCTCTTAATCTCTCTATCTCTCTCTGAATCTCTCTCTCAAGCTCTATATCTCTCTCTAAATCACTCTCTCTCTCAATCTCTCCATATCTCTCTCAATCTCTCTCTCAATCTCTCTATCTCACTCAATCTCTCTATCAATCTCTCTCTCAATCTCTCTCTCAATCACTCTCTCTCTCCATCTCTCTCTCCATCTCTCTCTCAATCTCTGTCTCAATCTCTCTCTCATTCACGCTCTCATTAACTCTCTTAATCTGTCTCTCTATCTCTCTCTTAACCTCTCTATATCTCAATCTCTCTATCTCTCTCTCAATCTCTCTATCTCTCTATCTCTCTCAATCTCTCTCAATCTCTCTCTCAATCACTCTGTCAATCTCTCAATCTCTCTATCTCTCTCTATCTCTCTCTTCATCTCTCTATATCTCAATCTCTCTATCTCTCTCTCAATCTCTCTATCTCTCTATCTCTCTCAATCTCTCTCAATCTCTCTCTCAATCACTCTGTCAATCTCTCAATCTCTCTATCTCTCTCTTCATCTCTCTATGTCTCAATCTCTCTATCTCTCTCTCAATCTCTCTATCTCTCTCTCAATCTCTCTCTCAATCACTCTCTAAATCGATCACTCAATCTCTCTCTCAATCTCTCTCTCAATCTCTCTATCTCCCTCTCAATCTCTCACTCAGTCTCTCTATCTCTCTCTCAATCTCTCTCCCAATGTCTCTCTCAATCTCTCTATCTCTCTCTCAATCTCACTCTCAATGACTCTCTCATTAACTCTCTTAATCTGTCTCTCTATCTCTCTCTTAACCTCTCTATATCTCAATCTCTCTATCTCTCTCTCAATCTCTCTCAATCTCTCTATCTCTCTCAATCTCTCTCAATCTCTCTCAATCTCTCTATCTCTCTCTCAATCTCTCTCTCAATCACTCTCTCAATCACTCTCTCAATCTCTCTCTCTCCAGCCCTCTCTCTCTCTTAATCTATCTCTCTCTCAATCTCTCAATCTCTCTATCTCTCTCTATCTCTCTATCTCTCTATCTCTCTCTCAATCTCTCTATCTCTCTCTCAATCTCTCTCTCAATCTCTCTCTCAATCTCTCTCTCAATCTCTCTCTCAATCTCTCTCTCAATCTCTCTCTCAATCTCTCTCTCAATCTCTCTCTCAATCTCTCTCTCAATCTCTCTCTCAATCTCTCTGTCAATCTGTCTCAATCTCTCTCTCAATATCTCAATCTCATTATCTCTCACAATCTGTCTCTCAAATTCTCTATCTCTCTCTCAATCACTCTCTCAATCACTCTCTCAATCTCTCTCTCAATCTCTCTCTCAATCTCTCTCTCTCCAGCCCTCTCTCTCTCTTAATCTCTCTCTCTCTCAATCTCTCTATCTCTCTCTCAATCTCTCTCAATCTCTCTATCTTTTTCTCAATCTCTCTCTCAATCTCTCTATCTCCCTCTCAATCTCTCTCTCAATCTCTCTCCTATTGTCTCTCTCAATGTCTCTCTCAATCTCTCTATATCTCGCTCAATCTCTCGCTCAATCTCTCTCTCAATCACTCTCTTAATCTATCTCTCTATCTCTCTCTTAATCTCTCTGTATCTCAATCTCTCTATCTCTCTCTCAATCTCTCGATCTCCCTCTCAATCTCTCTCTCAATCACTCTGTCAATCTCTCAATCTCTCTATCTCTCTCAATCTCTCTCTCAATCTCTCTCTCAATCACTTTCTCAATCTCGCTCTCAATCTCTCTATCTATCTCTCAATCTCTCTCTCAATCACTCTGTCAATCTCTCAATCTCTCTATCTCTCTCAATCTCTCTCAATCTCTCTCTCAATCTCTCTCTCAATCTCTCTCTCATACACTCTATCTCTCGCTCAATCTCTCTCAATCTCTCTCTCAATCTCTCTCTCAATCTCCCTCTCAATCACTTTCTCAATCTCGCTCTCAATCTCTCTATCTCCCTCTCAATCTCTCTCTCAATCACTTTCTCAATTTCTCTCCCAATGTCTCTCCCAATGTCTCTCTCAATCTCTCTCTCAATCTCTCTCTCAAGCACTCTCTCAAGCACTCTCAATCTCTCACTCAATCTCACTATCTCTCTCTCTCTCATCTCTCTCTCAATCACTCTCTCAATCACTCTCTCAATCTCTCTCTCAATCTCTCTCTCTCAATCTCTCTCTCTCAATCTCTCTCTCTCAATCTCTCTCACAATCTCTCTCACAATCTCTCTCTCTCAATCTCTCTCTCTCAATCTCTCGCTCAATCTCTCTCACTCAATCTTTCTATCACTCTATCTCTCTCTCAATCACTCTGTCAATCTCTCAATCTCTCTCAATCTCTCTCTCTCTCTCAATCTCTCAATCTCTCTCTCAATCTCTCTCTCTATCTCTCTCTCTATCTCTCTCTCTATCTCTCTCTCTATCTCTCTCTATCTCTCTCTCTATCTCTCTCTCTATCTCTCTCTATCTCTCTCTATCTCTCTCTCTATCTGTCTCTCAATCTCTCTATCTCAATCCCTTTCAATCTCTCAATCTCTCTCAATCTCTCTCAATCACTCTCAATCGCTCTCAATCTCTCTCAATCTCTCTCAAACTCTCTCTCAATCACTCTCTCTCTCCATCTCTCTCTCTCTCTCCATCTCTCTCTCTCTCCATCTCTCTCTCAATCTCTTTTCTGTCTCTTAATCTCTCTCTCATACTCTCTATCTCTCTCTCTCAATCTCTCTCTCAATCTCTCTCTCAATCTCTCTCTCAATCTCACTCTCAATCACTTTCTCAATCTCGCTCTCAATCTCTCTATCTCCCTCTCTATCTCTCTCTCAATCACTCTGTCTCTCCATCTATCTCAATCACTCTCTCTCTCAATCTCTCTATCTCCCTCTCAATCTCTCTCTCAATCTCTCTCCCAATGTCTCTCTCAATCTCTCTATATCTCGCTCAATCTCTCGCTCAATCTCTCTCTCAATCACTCTCTTAATCTATCTCTCTATCTCTCTCTTAATCTCTCTGTATCTCAATCTCTCTATCTCTCTCTCAATCTCTCGATCTCCCTCTCAATCTCTCTCTCAATCACTCTGTCAATCTCTCAATCTCTCTATCTCTCTCAATCTCTCTCTCAATCTCTCTCTCAATCTCTCTCTCAATCTCTCTCTCAATCTCGCTCTCAATCTCGCTCTCAATCTCTCTATCTATCTCTCAATCTCTCTCTCAATCACTCTGTCAATCTCTCAATCTCTCTATCTCTCTCAATCTCTCTCAATCTCTCTCTCAATCTCTCTCTCAATCTCTCTCTCAATCTCTCTCTGATACACTCTATCTCTCTCTCAATCTCTCTCAATCTCTCTCAATCTCTCTCTCAATCTCTCTCTCAATCTCTCTCTCAATCTCTCTCTCAATCTCCCTCTCAATCACTTTCTCAATCTCCCTCTCAATCTCTCTCTCAATCACTTTCTCAATTTCTCTCCCAATGTCTCTCTCAATCTCTCTCTCAATCTCTCTCTCAATCTCTCTCTCAAGCACTCTCTCAAGCACTCGCTCAAGCACTCGCTCAAGCACTCGCTCAAGCACTCTCTCAAGCACTCTCAATCTCTCACTCAATCTCACTATCTCTCTCTCTCTCAATCTCTCTCTCAATCACTCTCTCAATCTCTCTCTCTCAATCTCTCTCTCTCAATCTCTCTCTCTCAATCTCTCGCTCAATCTCTCTCACAATCTCTGTCTCTCAATCTCTCTCTCTCAATCACTCTCTCAATCTCTGTCTCTCAATCTCTCTCTCTCAATCACTCTCTCAATCTCTGTCTCTCAATCTCTCTCTCAATCACTCTCTCAGTCACTCTCTCAGTCACTCTCTCCCAATCACTCTCTCTCTCAATCTCTCTCACTCAATCTTTCTATCACTCTATCTCTCTCTCAATCTCTCTGTCAATCACTCTGTCAATCTCTCAATCTCTCTCTCAATCTCTCTCTCTATCTCTCTCTCTATCTCTCTCTCTATCTCTCTCTCTATCTCTCTCTCTATCTCTCTCTCTATCTCTCTCTCTATCTCTCTCTCTATCTCTCTCTCTATCTCTCTCTCTATCTCTCTCTCTATCTCTCTATCTCAATCCCTCTCAATCTCTCAATCTCTCTCAATCTCTCTCAATCTCTCTCAATCTCTCTCTCAATCTCACTCTCAATCTCACTCTCAATCTCACTCTCAATCTCACTCTCAATCTCACTCTCAATCACTTTCTCAATCTCGCTCTCAATCTCTCTATCTCCCTCTCTATCTCTCTCTCAATCACTCTGTCTCTCCATCAATCTCAATCACTCTCTCTCTCAATCTCCCTCTCAATCTCTCTCTCAATCTCTCTCCCAATGTCTCTCTCAATCTTTCCCTCAATCTCTCTCTACCTCTCGCTCTATCTGTCTATCTCTCTCTCTCTCACAATCACTCTCCCAATTACTATCTCAATCTCTCTCCCAATGTCTTTCTCAATCTTTCTCTTAATCTCGCTCTCAATCTCCCAATCTCTCTCTCAATCTCTCTCTCAATCACTCACTCAAACGCTCTATCTCTCTCTCAATCACTCTCTCTCTCAATCTCTCTCTCAATCTCTCTCTCAATCTATCTTTCAATCACTCTCTCAATCTCTTATCTGTCTCTCAATCTCTATCTCTCTCTGAATCTCTCTCTCAAGCTCTCTATCTCTCTCTCAATCACTCTCTCTCTCAATCTCTCTATATCTATCTCAATCTGTCTCTAAATCTCTAACTCAATCTCTCTAACTCTCAATCTCTCTATCAATCTCTCTATCTCTCCATCTCTCTCTCAATCTCTCTCTCAATCACTCTCTCAATCACTCTCTTAATCTATCTATCTCTCTTTTAATCTCTCTATATCTCAATCTCTCTATCTCTCTCTCAATCTCTCTCAATCTCTCTATCTCTCTCTCAATCTCTCTCAATCTCTCTGTCAATCTCTCTCTCAAACTCTCTCTCAATCTCTCTCTCTCTCTCTCAATCACTCTCTCTCAATCTCTTATCTGTCTCTCAATCTCTCTCTCAATCTCTCTATCTCTCTCTCAATCTCTCTCTCAATCTCTCTCTCAATCTCTCTCTCAATCTCTCTCTCAATCTCTCTCTCAATCTCTCTCTCAATCTCTCTCAATCTCTCTCTCAATCTCTCTCTCAATCACTCTCTCTCTCCATCTCTCTCTCCATCTCTCTCTCAATCTCTCGCTCAATCACGCTCTCATTCACTCTCTTAATCTGTCTCTCATTCACTCTCTTAATCTGTCTCTCTATCTCTCTCTTAATCTCTCTATATCTCAATCTCTCTATCTCTCTCTCAATCTCTCTATCTCTCTCTCAATGTCTCTCTCAATGTCTCTCTCAATGTCTCTCTCAATGTCTCTCTCAATGTCTCTCTCAATCTCTCTCTCAATGTCTCTCTCAATCTCTCTCTCAATCTCTCTCTCAATCTCTCTCTCAATCTCTCTCTCAATCTCTCTCTCAATCTCTCTCTCAATCTCTCTCTCAATCTCTCTCTCAATCTCTCTCTCAATCTCTCTCTCAATCTCTCTCTCAATCTCTCTATCTCTCTCTCAATGTATCTCTCAATCACTCTCTCTCTCCATCTCTCTCTCCATCTCTCTCTCAATCTCTCGCTCAATCACGCTCTCATTCACTCTCTTAATCTGTCTCTCTATCTCTCTCTTAATCTCTCTATATCTCAATCTCTCTATCTCTCTCTCAATCTCTCTATCTCTCTCTCAATCTCTCTCAATCTGTCTCTCAATCTCACTATCTCTCTCTCTCTCATCTCTCTCTCAATCTCTCTCTCAATCACTCTCAATCTCTGTCTCTCAATCTCTCTCTCTCCAGCCCTCTCTATCTCTTAATCTCTCTCTCTCTAAATCTCTCTATCTCTCTCTCAATCTCTCTCAATCTCTCTATCTCTCTCTCAATCTCTCTCCCAATGTCTCTCTCAATCTCTCTCTCAATCTCTCTCTCAATCTCTCTCTCAATCTCTCTCTCAATCTCTCTCTCAATCTCTCTCTCAATCTCTCTCTCAATCTCTCTCTCAATCTCTCTCTCAATCTCTCGCTATCTCTCTCTATCTCTCTCTCTATCTCTCTCTCTATCTCTCTCTCAATCTCTCTCTCAATCTCTCTATATCTCGGTCAATCTCTCGGTCAATCTCTCTATCTCTCTCTCTCTCAATCTCTCTCTCAATCACTCTCTCAATCACTATCTCAATCTCTCTCCCAATGTCTTTCTCAATCTCTCTCTTAATCTCTCTCTCAATCTCCCAATTTCTCTCTCAATCTCTCTCTCTATCTCTCAATCTCTCTACCTCTCTCTCAATCACTCTCTCAAAGGCTCTATCTCTCTCTCAATCACACAGGCTCTCAATCTCTCTCTCAATCTATCTCTCAATCACTCTGTCAATCTCTTATCTGTCTCTCAATCTCTATCTCTCTCTGAATCTCTCTCTCAAGCTCTCTATATCTCAATCTCTCTATCTCTCTCTCAATCTCTCTCAATCTCTCTCAATCGCTCTCTCTCTCTCAATCACTCTGTCAATCTCTCAATCTCTCTATCTCTCTCAATCTCTCTCTCAATCTCTCTCTCATACTCTCTCTCATACTCTCTCTCATACTCTCTATCTCTCTCTCAATCTCTCTCAATCTCTCTCTCAATCTCTCTCTCAATCTCTCTCTCAATCTCCCTCTCAATCACTTTCTCAATCTCGCTCTCAATCTCTCTATCTCCCTCTCAATCTCCATCTCAATCACTTTCTCAATTTCTCTCCCAATGTCTCTCACAATCTCTCTCTCAATCTCTCTCTCAAGCACTCTCTCAAGCACTCTCTCAAGCACTCTCTCAAGCACTCTCTCAAGCACTCTCTCAAGCACTCTCAATCTCTCACTCAATCTCACTATCTCTCTCTCTCTCATCTCTCTCTCAATCTCTCTCTCAATCACTCTCTCAATCTCTCTCTCTCAATCTCTCGCTCAATCTCTCTCACAATCTCTCTCTCTCAATATCTCGCTCTATCTCTCTCACTCAATCTTTCTATCAATCTATCTCTCTCTCAATCACTCTGTCAATCTCTCAATCTCTCTCTCAATCTCTCTCTCTCTCTCAATCTCTCTCCCAATGTCTCTCTCAATCTCTCTCTCAATCTCTCTCTCAATCTCTCTCTCAATCTCTCTCTCTATCTCTCTCTCTATCTCTCTATCTCTCTCTCAAACCCTCTCAATCTCTCAATCTCTCTCAATCTCTCTCAAACTCTCTCTCAATCTCTCTATCTCTCTCTCAATCACTCTCTCAATCACTCTCTCTCTCTCCATCTCTCTCTCAATCTCTTTTCTGTCTCTTAATCTCTCTCTCATACTCTCTATCTCTCTCAATCTCTCTCTCAATCACTCTCTCAATCTCCCTCTCAATCACTTTCTCAATCTCGCTCTCAATCTCTCTATCTCCCTCTCAATCTCTCTCTCAATCACTTTCTCAATTTCTCTCCCAATGTCTCTCTCAATCTCTCTCTCAATCTCTCTCTCAAGCACTCTCTCAAGCACTCTCTCAAGCACTCTCTCAAGCACTCTCTCAAGCACTCTCTCAAGCACTCTCTCAAGCACTCTCTCAAGCACTCTCAATCTCTCACTCAATCTCACTATCTCTCTCTCTCTCATCTCTCTCTCAATCTCTCTCTCAATCACTCTCTCAATCTCTCTCTCTCAACCTCTCTCTCTCAATCTCTCGCTCAATCTCTCTCACAATCTCTCTCACAATCTCTCTCACAATCTCTCTCTCTCAATCACTCGCTCAATCTCTCTGTCAATCTCTCAATCTCAATCTCTCTCTCAATCTCTCTCTCTATCTCTCTCTCTATCTCTCTCTCTATCTCTCTCTCTATCTCTCTCTCTATCTCTCTCTCTATCTCTCTCTCTATCTCTCTCTCTATCTCTCTCTCAATCTCTCTCTCAATCTCTCTCTCAATGTCGCTATCTCTCTCTCAATCCCTCTCAATCTCTCTCAAACTCTCTCTCTATCTCTCTCTCTATCTCTCTCTCAAACACGCTCTCTCTCAATCTCTCCATATCTCTCTCAATCACTCTCTCTCTCCATCTCTCTCTCCATCTCTCTCTCCACTCTCTCTCAATTACGCTCTCATTCTCTCTCTTAATCTGTCTCTATCTCTCTCTTAATCTCTCTATCTCTCTCTCAATCTCTCTCTCAATCTCTCTCTCAATCTCTCTCTCAATCTCTCTCTCAATCTCTCTCTCAATCTCTCTCTCAATCTCTCTCTCAATCTGTCTCAATCTCTCTATCTCATTATCTCTCTCAATCTGTCCCTCAAATTCTCTATCTCTCTCTCAATCACTCTGTCTCTCCATCTGTCTCAATCACTCTCTCTCTCAAACTCTCTCTCAATCACTCTTTCAATCTCTCCCTCAATCACTCTCTCAATCTCTCTCTCTCCAGCCCTCTCTCTCTTAATCTCTCTCTCTCTCAATCTATCTATCTCTCTCTCAAACGCACTCTCTCTCTCTCAATCACTCTCTCAAACGCTCTATCTCTCTCTCAATCACTCTCTCTCTCAATCTATCTCTCAATCACTCTCTCAATCTCTTATCTGTCTCTCAATCTCTATCTCTCTCTGAATCTCTCTCTCAAGCTCTCTATCTCTCTCTCAATCACTCTCTCTCTCAATCTCTCTATATCTCTCCCAATCTCTCTCTCAACCTCTCTCAATCTCTCTATCTCTCTCAATCTCTCTATCAATCTCTCTCTCAATCTCTCTATCTCTCCATCTCTCTCTCAATCTCTCTCTCAATCACTCTCTCAATAACTCTCTCAATCACTCTCTCAATCACTCTCTCAATCTATCTCTCTATCTCTCTCTTAATCTCTCTATATCTCAATCTCTCTATCTATCTCTCAATGTCTCTATCTCTCTCTCAATCTCTCTCTCAATCTCTCTATCTCTCTCAATCTCTCTCTCAAACTCTCAATCTCTCTCTCAATCTCTCTCTCAATCACTTTATCAATCTCTCTCTCAAACTCTCAATCTCTCTCTCAATCTCTCTCTCAATCTCTCTCCCAATGTCTCTCTCACTCTCTCTCTCAAGCACTCTCTCAAGCACTTTCTCAAGCACTCTCTCAATCTCTCTCTCTCAATCTCTCTCTCTCAATCTCACGCTCCGTCTCTCTCTCAATCTCTCTCTCAATTACGCTCTCATTCACTCTCTTAATCTGTCTCTCTATCTCTCTCTTAATCTCTCTATATCTCAATCTCTCTACCTCTCTCTCAATCTCTCTCTCAATCTCTCTCTCAATCTCTGTCAATCTGTCTCAATCTCTCTCTCAATCTCTCAATCTCATTATCTCTCTCAATCTCTCTCTCAAACTCTCTCTCTCTCTCTCAATCTCTCTCAATCTCTCTCTCAATCTCTCTCTCAATCTCTCTCTCAATCTCTCTCTCAATCTCTCTCTCAATCTCTCTCTCAATCTCTCTCTCAATCTCTCTCTCAAGCACTCTCTCAAGCACTCTAAATCTCTCACTCAATCTCACTATCTCTCTCTCTCTCTCACAATCTCTCGCTCAATCACTCTCTCAATCTCTCTCTCTCAATCGCTCTCTCTGAATCTCTCGCTCAATCTCTCTCACAATCACTCTCTCTCCAGCCCTCTCTCTCTCTGAATCTCTCTATCTCTCTCTCAATACTTCTCAATCTCTCAATCTCTCTCAATCTCTCTCAATCTCTCTCAAACTCTCACTCAATCTCTCTATCTCTCTCTCAATCACTCTCTCAATCACTCTCTCAATCACTCTCTCAATCACTCTCTCTGTCCATCTCTCTCTCTCCATCTCTCTCTCTCCATCTCTCTCAATCTCTTTTCTGTCTCTTAATCTCTCTATCTCTCTCTGAATCTCACTCTCAAACTTTCTATCTCTCTCTCAAACACTCTCTCTCTCAATCTCTCCATATCTCTCTCAATCTCTCTCAATCTCTCTCAATCTCTCTATCTCACTGAATCTCTCTATCAATCTTTCTCTCAATCTCTCTATCTCTCTCTCAATCACTCTCTCTCTCCATCTCTCTCTCCATCTCTCTCTCAATTACGCTCTCATTCACTCTCTTAATCTGTCTATCTCTCTCTCAATCTCTCTATCTCTCTCCCAATCTCTCTGTCAATCTCTCTGTCAATCTGTCTCAATCTCTCTCTCAATCTCTCAATCTCATTATCTCTCTCAATCTGTCTCTCAAACTCTCTATCTCTCTCTCAATCACTCTGTCTCTCCATCTGGTCTCAATCACTCTCTCTCTCAATCACTCTCTCAATCTCCCTCTCAATCACTCTCTCAATCTCTCTCTCTCCAGCCCTCTCTCTCTTAATCTCTCTCTCTCTCAATCTATCTATCTCTCTCTCAATCTCTCTCAATCTATCTATCTCACTCTCAATCTCTCTCTCAATCACTCTCTCAAACGCTCTGTCTCTATCTCAATCACTCTCTCTCTCAATCTCTCTCTCAATCACTCTCTCAATCTCTTATCTGTCTCTCAATCTCTATCTCTCTCTGAATCTCTCTCTCAAGCTCTCTATCTCTCTCAATCACTCTCTCTCTCAATCTCTCTCTCAATCTCTCTATATATCTCTCAATCTCTCTCTCAATCTCTCTCTCAATCTCTCTCTCAATCTCTCTCTCAATCTCTCTCTCAATCTCTCTCTCAATCTCTCTCTCAATCTCTCTCTCAATCTCTCTCTCAATCTCTCTCTCAATCTCTCTCTCAATCTCTCTCTCAATCTCTCTCTCAATCTCTCTCTCAATCTCTCTCTCAATCTCTCTCTCAATCTCTCTCAATCTCTCTCAATCTCTCTCAATCTCTCTATCAATCTCTCTATCTCTCCATCTCTCTCTCAATCTCTCTCTCAATCACTCTCTTAATCAATCTCTCTATCACGCTCTTAATCTCTCTATATCTCAATCTCTCTATCTATCTCTCAATGCCTCTATCTCTCTCTCAATCTCTCTATCTCTCTCACTCTCTCTCTCAAACTCTCAATCTCTCTCTCAATCACTTTCTCAATCTCGCTCTCAATCTCTCTATCTCTCTCTCAATCACTCTCTCAATCTCTCTCTCAATCTCTCTCTCAATCTCTCTCTCAATCTCTCTCTCAATCTCTCTCTCAATCTCTCTCTCAATCTCTCTCTCACTCTCTCTCTCACTCTCTCTCTCACTCTCTCTCTCAAGCACTCTCTCAAGCACTCTCTCAAGCACTCTCTCAAGCACTCTCTCAAGCACTCTCAATCTCTCACTCAATCTCGCTATCTCTCTCTCTCTCATCTCTCTCTCAATCACTCTCTCAATCTCTCTCTCTCAATCTCTCTCTCGCTCCATCTCTCTCTCAATCACGCTCTCATTCACTCTCTTAATATGTCTCTCTATCTCTCTCTTAATCTCTCTATATCTCAATCTCTCTATCTCTGTCAATCTGTCTCAATCTCTCTCTCAATCTCTAAATCTCATTGTCTTTCTCAATCTGTCTCTCAAACTCTCTATCTCTCTCTCAATCACTCTGTCTCTCCATCTGTCTCAATCACTCTCTCTCTCAATCACTCTCTCAATCTCTCTCTCAATCACTCTCTCAATCTCTCTCTTTCCAGCCCTCTCTCTCTTAATCTCTCTCTCTCTCAATCTATCTATCTCTCTCAATCTCTCTATCTTTCTCTCAATCTCTCTCTCAATCTCTCTATCTCCCTCTCAATCTCTCTCTCAATCTCTCTATCTCACTCTCAATCTCTCTCTCTCTCAATCTCTCTCTCAATCTTTCTCTCATTCTCTCTATATCTCTCCCAATCTCTCTCTCAAAATCTCTCTCAATCTCTCTCAATCTCTCTCTCAATCTCTCTCTCAATCTCTCTATCTCTCCATCTCTCTCTCAATCTCTCTCTCAATCACTCTCTTAATCTATCTCTCTATCTCTCTCTTAATCTCTCTATCTATCTCTCAATGTCTCTATCTCTCTCTCAATCTCTCTGTCAATCTCTCAATCTCTCTCTATCTCTCTCTCAATCTCTCTCTCAAGCACTCTCTCAAGCACTCTCTCAAGCACTCTCTCAAGCACTCTCTCAAGCACTCTCAATCTCTCACTCAATCTCGCTATCTCTCTCTCTCTCATCTCTCTCTCAATCACTCTCTCAATCTCTCTCTCTCAATCTATCTCTCTCAATCTCTCTCTCTCAATCTCTCTCACAATCTCTCTCACAATCTCTCTCACAATCTCTCTCACAATCTCTCTCTCTCAATCTTTCTATCACTCTATCTCTTTCTCAATCACTCTCTCAATCTCTCTCTCAATCACTCTCTCAATCTCTCTCTCTCAATCTCACTCTCTCAATCTATCTCTCTCAATCTCTCTCTCACAATCTCTCTCACAATCTCTCTCACAATCTCTCTCACAATCTCTCTCACAATCTCTCTCACAATCTCTCTCACAATCTCTCTCACAATCTCTCTCTCTCAATCTTTCTATCACTCTATCTCTTTCTCAATCACTCTCTCAATCTCTCTCTCAATCACTCTCTCAATCTCTCTCTCTCAATCTCACTCTCTCAATCTCTCGCAATCTCTCTCTCACAATGTTTCTATCACTCTATCTCTCTCTCAATCTCTCTCCCAATCACTCTGTCAATCTCTCAATCTCTCTCAATATCTCTCTCAATCACTCTCTCTCTCCATCTCTCTCAATCTCTCTCTCAATCACTCTCTCAATCACTCTTTCTCCAGCCCTCTCTCTCTCTTAATCTCTCTCTCTCTCAATCTCTCTATCTCTCAATCCCTCTCAATCTCTCAATCTCTCTCAATCTCTCTCTCAATCTCTCTCTCAAACTCTCTCTCAATCTCTCTATCTCTCTCTCAATCACGCTCTCTCTCCATCTCTCTCTCAATCTCTCTCTCAATCTCTTATCTGTCTCTTAATCTCTCTCTCTCTCTGAATCTCTCTCTCAAGCTCTATATCTCTCTCTAAATCACTCTCTCTCTCAATCTCTCCATATCTCTCTCAATCTCTCTCTCAATCTCTCTATCTCACTCAATCTCTCTATCAATCTCTCTCAATCTCTCTCTCAATCTCTCTCTCAATCACTCTCTCTCTCCATCTCTCTCTCCATCTCTCTCTCCATCTCTCTCTCCATCTCTCTCTCCATCTCTCTCTCCATCTCTCTCTCCATCTCTCTCTCCATCTCTCTCTCCATCTCTCTCTCCATCTCTCTCTCCATCTCTCTCTCCATCTCTCTCTCCATCTCTCTCTCCATCTCTCTCTCCATCTCTCTCTCAATCTCTGTCTCAATCTCTTATCTGTCTCTTAATCTCTCTCTCTCTCTGAATCTCTCTCTCAAGCTCTATATCTCTCTCTAAATCACTCTCTCTCTCAATCTCTCCATATCTCTCTCAATCTCTCTCTCAATCTCTCTATCTCACTCAATCTCTCTATCAATCTCTCTCAATCTCTCTCTCAATCTCTCTCTCAATCACTCTCTCTCTCCATCTCTCTCTCCATCTCCCTCTCCATCTCTCTCTCCATCTCTCTCTCCATCTCTCTCTCCATCTCTCTCTCAATCTCTGTCTCAATCTCTCTCTCAATCACGCTCTCATTGACTCTCTTAATCTGTCTCTCTATATCTTTCTTAACCTCTCTATATCTCAATCTCTCTATCTCTCTCTCAATCTCTCTATCTCTCTCAATCTCTCGCAATCTCTCTCAATCTCTCTCAATCTCTCTCAATCTCTCTCAATCTCTCTCAATCTCTCTCAATCTCTCTCAATCTCTCTCAATCTCTCTCAATCTCTCAATCTCTCTATCTCTCTCTCTCAATCACTCTGTCAATCTCTCTCAATCTCTCTATCCCTCTCAATCTCTCTCTCAATCTCTCTCAATCTCTCTCAATCTCTCTATCTCTCTCAATCTCTCTCTCAAACTCTCTATCTCTCTCTCAATCTCTCTCAATCTCTCTCTCAATCTCTCTCAATCTACCTCTCAATCACTTTCTCAATCTCGCTCCCAATGTCTCTCTCAAACTCTCTCTCAATCTCTCTCTCAAGCACTCTCTCAAGCACTCTCTCAAGCACTCTCTCAAGCACTCTCTCAAGCACTCTCTCAATCTCTCTCAATCTCTCTCAATCTCCCTCAATCTCTCACTCAATCTCGCTATCTCTCTCTCTCATATCTCCCTCAATCTCTCTCTCAATCACTCTCTCAATCTCTCTCTCAATCTCTCTCTCAATCTCTCTCTCAATCTCTCTCTCAATCTCTCTCTCAATCTCTCTCTCAATCTCTCTCTCTCAATCTCTCTCTCTCAATCTCTCGCTCAATCTCTCTCACAATCTCTCTCTCAATCTCTCTCTCAATCTCTCCCTCTCAATCTCTCGCTCAATCTCTCTCACAATCTCTCTCTCTCAATCTTTCAATCACTCTATCTCTCTCTCAATCTCGCACTCAATCACTCTGTCAATCTCTCAATCTCTCTCAATCTCTCTCACTCTCAATCTTTCTCTCAAACTCTATCTCTCTCTCAAACACTCTCTCTCTCCATCCCTCTCTCAATCTCTCTTAATCTCTCTCTCTCTCAATCTCTCTATCTCTCTCTCAATCCCTCTCAATCTCTCTCAAACTCTCTCTCAATCTCTCTATCTCTCTCTCAATCACTCTCTCTCTCCATCTCTCTCTCCATCTCTCTCTCTCTCCATCGCTCTCTCAATCTCTTTTCTCTCTCTTAATCTCTCTATCTCTCTCTGAATCTCTCTCTCAAGCTCTCTATCTCTCTCTCAATCCATCTCTCTCTCAATCTCTCCATATCTCTCTCAATCTCTCTCTCAATCACTCTATCTCACTCAATTTCTCCATCAATCTCTCTCTCAATCTCTCTATCTCACTCTCAATCACTCTCTCTCTCCATCTCTCTCTCCATCTCGCTCTCAATCTCGCTCTCAATCTCTCTCTCAATCTCTCTCTTAATCTCTCTCTCTCTCAATCTCTCTCTCAATCTCTCTCAATCTCTCTCAATCTCTCTCAATCTCTCTCAATCTCTGTATCATTCTCTCAATCTCTCTCTCAATCTCTCTATCTCCCTCTCAATCTCTTTCTCTCGCTCAATCTCGCTCACAATCTCTCGCTCTCAATCTTTCTATCACTCTATCTCTCTCTCAATCTATCTCTCAATCACTCTCTCAAACTCTCTCTCTCAATCTCTCTTTCTCAATCTCTCGCTCAATCTCTCGCTCAATCTCTCTAACAATCTCTCTAACAATCTCTCTAACAATCTCTCTCTCAATCTTTCTATCACTCTATCTCTCTCTCAATCTCTCTCCCAATCAATCTGTCAATCTCTCTCAATCTCTCTCTCAATCTCTCTCTCTCTCTCTCAATCTCTCTCTCAATCTCTCTCTCAATCTCTCTCTCAATCTCTCTCTCAAACTCTCTCTCAAACTCTCCATCTCTCTCTCAATCACTCTCCCTCTCCATCTCTCTCTCAATCTCTCTCAATCTCTCTCTCAATCGCTCTCTCAATCTCTCTCTCAATCACTCTCTCTCCAGCCATCTCACTCTCTTAATCTCTCTCTCTCTCAATCTCTCTATCTCTCTCTCAATCCCTCTCAATCTCTCAATCTCTCTCAATCTCTCTCTCAAACTGTCTCTCAATCTCTCTATCTCTCTCTCAATCACTCTGTCTCTCCATCTCTCTCAATCACTCTCTCTCTCAATCTCTCTCTCAATCACTCTCTCAATCTCTCTCTCAATCTCTCTCTCAATCTCTCTCTCTCCAGCCCTCTCTCTCTCTTAATCTCTCTCTCTCTCAATCTCTCTATCTCTCTCTATCTGTCTCTCAATCTCTCTCAATCTCTCTCAATCTCTGTATCATTCTCTCAATCTCCCTCTCAATCTCTCTATCTCCCTCTCAATCTCTCTCTCAATCACTCTCTCAAACGCTCTATCTCTCTCTCAATCACTCTCTCTCTCAATCTCTCTCTCAATCTATCTCTCAATCTATCTCTCAATCACTCTCTCAATCACTTATCTGTCTCTCAATCTCTATCTCTCTCTGAATCCCTCTCTCAAGCTCTCTATCTCTCTCTCAATCACTCTCTCTCAATCTCTCTCTCAATCTCTCTATATCTCTCTCAATCTCTCTCTCCATCTCTCTCTCCATCTCTCTCTCCATCTCTCTCTCCATCTCTCTCTTAATCTCTCTGTATCTCAATCTCTCTATCTCTCTCTCAATGTCTCTATCTCTCTCTCAATCTCTCTCTCAATCACTCTGTCAATCTCTCTATCTCTCTCAATCTCTCTCTCAAACTCTCAATCTCTCCCTCAATCTCTCATTCAAACACTTTCTCAATCTCGCTGTCAATCGCTCTCTCAATCTCTCTCCCAATGTCTCTCTCAATCTCTCTCTCAATCTCTCTCTCAATCTCTCTCTCAATCTCTCTCTCAAGCACTCTCTCAAGCACTCTCTCAAGCACTCTCTCAAGCACTCTCAATCTCTCACTCAATCTCGCTATCTGTCTCTCTCTCATCTCTCTCTCAATCACTCTCTCAATCTCTCTCTCTCAATCTCTCTCTCAATCTCTCTCACAATCTCTCTCACAATCTCTCTCACAATCTCTCTCTCTCAATCTTTCTATCACTCTATCTCTCTCTCAATCTCTCTCTCAATCTCTCTCTCAATCTCTCTCTCAATCTCTCTCTCAATCACTCTCTCAATCACTCTCTCAAACTCTCTCTCTCAATCTCTCTCTCTCAATCTCTCTCTCTCAATCTCTCGCTCAATCTCTCTAACAATCTCTCTCTCTCAAACTTTCTATCACTCTATCTCTCTCTCAATCTCTCTCCCAATCACTGTCAATCTCTCTCAATCTCTCTCTCAATCTCTCTCTCAATGTCTCTCTCAATCTCTCTCTCAAACTCTCCATCTCTCTCTCAATCACTCTCCCTCTCCATCTCTCTCTCAATCTCTCTCAAACTCTCTCTCAATCACTCTCTCAATCTCTCTCTCAATCACTCTCTCTCTCAATCACTCTCTCTCTCAATCTCTCCATATCTCTCTCAATCTCTCTCTCAATCTCTCTATCTCACTCAATCTCTCCATCAATCTCTCTCTCAATCACTCTCTCTCTCCATCTCTCTCTCAATCTCTCTCTCAATCTCTCTCCCAATTACGCTCTCATTCACTCTCTTAATCTGCCTCTCTATCTCTCTCTTAATCTCTCTATATCTCAATCTCTCTATCTCTCTCTCAATCTCTCTATCTCTCTCAATCTCTCTCTCAATCTCTCTGTCAATCTGTCTGAATCTCTCTCTCAATCTCATTATCTCTCTAAATCTGTCTCTCAAACTCTCTATCTCTCTCTCAATCACTCTGTCTCTCCATCTCTCTCAATCACTCTCTCTCTCAATCACTCTCTCAATCTCTCTCTCTCAATCACTCTCTCAATCACTCTCTCAATCACTCTCTCAATCACTCTCTCAATCACTCTCTCAATCACTCTCTCAATCTCTCTCTCTACAGCCCTCTCTCTCTTAATCTCTCTCTCTCAATCTCTCTATCTCGCTCTCTATCTCTCTCTCAATCTCTCTCAATCTCTCTCAATCTCTCTCAATCTCTCTCAATCTCTCTCAATCTCTCTCAATCTCTCTCAATCTCTCTCAATCTCTCTCAATCTCTCAATCTCTCAATCTCTCTATCTCTCTCTCTCAATCACTCTGTCAATCTCTCTCAATCTCTCTATCCCTCTCAATCTCTCTCTCAATCTCTCTCAATCTCTCTCAATCTCTCTATCTCTCTCAATCTCTCTCTCAAACTCTCTATCTCTCTCTCAATCTCTCTCAATCTCTCTCAATCTACCTCTCAATCACTTTCTCAATCTCGCTCCCAATGTCTCTCTCAAACTCTCTCTCAATCTCTCTCTCAAGCACTCTCTCAAGCACTCTCTCAAGCACTCTCTCAAGCACTCTCTCAAGCACTCTCTCAATCTCTCTCAATCTCCCTCAATCTCTCACTCAATCTCGCTATCTCTCTCTCTCATATCTCCCTCAATCTCTCTCTCAATCACTCTCTCAATCTCTCTCTCAATCTCTCTCTCAATCTCTCTCTCAATCTCTCTCTCTCAATCTCTCTCTCTCAATCTCTCGCTCAATCTCTCTCACAATCTCTCTCTCAATCTCTCTCTCAATCTCTCCCTCTCAATCTCTCGCTCAATCTCTCTCACAATCTCTCTCTCTCAATCTTTCAATCACTCTATCTCTCTCTCAATCTCTCTCTCAATCACTCTGTCAATCTCTCAATCTCTCTCAATCTCTCTCTCTCTCAATCTCTCTCTCAATCACTCTGTCAATCTCTCAATCTCTCTCAAACACTCTCTCTCTCCATCCCTCTCTCAATCTCTCTTAATCTCTCTCTCTCAATCTCTC
Source organism: Scyliorhinus torazame (assembly GCF_047496885.1). NCBI lineage: Eukaryota > Metazoa > Chordata > Chondrichthyes > Carcharhiniformes > Scyliorhinidae > Scyliorhinus > Scyliorhinus torazame. The sequence goes on from NW_027308482.1 coordinate 100,803, forward strand.
TATCTCTCTCTCAATCCCTCTCAATCTCTCTCAAACTCTCTCTCAAGCTCTCTATCTCTCTCTCAATCCATCTCTCTCTCAATCTCTCCATATCTCTCTCAATCTCTCTCTCAATCACTCTATCTCACTCAATTTCTCCATCAATCTCTCTCTCAATCTCTCTATCTCACTCTCAATCACTCTCTCTCTCCATCTCTCTCTCCATCTCGCTCTCAATCTCTCTCTCAATCTCTCTCTCAATCTCTCTCTTAATCTCTTAATCTCTCTCTCTCTCAATCTCTCTCTCAATCTCTCTCAATCTCTCTCAATCTCTCTCAATCTCTGTATCATTCTCTCAATCTCTCTCTCAATCTCTCTATCTCCCTCTCAATCTCTCTTTCTCTCGCTCAATCTCGCTCACAATCTCTCTCTCTCAATCTTTCTATCACTCTATCTCTCTCTCAATCTATCTCTCAATCACTCTCTCAAACTCTCTCTCTCAATCTCTCTTTCTCAATCTCTCGCTCAATCTCTCTAACAATCTCTCTAACAATCTCTCTAACAATCTCTCTCTCTCAATCTTTCTATCACTCTATCTCTCTCTCAATCTCTCTCCCAATCAGTCTGTCAATCTCTCTCAATCTCTCTCTCTCTCTCTCAATCTCTCTCTCAATCTCTCTCTCAATCTCTCTCTCAATCTCTCTCTCAATCTCTCTCTCAAACTCTCCATCTCTCTCTCAATCACTCTCCCTCTCGATCTCTCTCTCAATCTCTCTCAATCTCTCTCTCAATCACTCTCTCAATCTCTCTCTCAATCACTCTCTCTCCAGCCATCTCACTCTCTTAATCTCTCTCTCTCTCAATCTCTCTATCTCTCTCTCAATCCCTCTCAATCTCTCAATCTCTCTCAATCTCTCTCTCAAACTGTCTCTCAATCTCTCTATCTCTCTCTCAATCACTGTCTCTCCATCTCTCTCAATCACTCTCTCTCTAAATCTCTCTCTCAATCACTCTCTCAATCTCTCTCTTAATCACTCTCTCAATCTCTCTCTCTCCAGCCCTCTCTCTCTCTTAATCTCTCTCTCTCTCAATCTCTCTATCTCTCTCTATCTGTCTCTCAATCTCTCTCAATCTCTCTCAATCTCTGTATCATTCTCTCAATCTCCCTCTCAATCTCTCTATCTCCCTCTCAATCTCTCTCTCAATCACTCTCTCAAACGTTCTATCTCTCTCTCAATCACTCTCTCTCTCAATCTCTCTCTCAATCTCTCTCTCAATCTATCTCTCAATCACTCTCTCAATCTCTTATCTGTCTCTCAATCTCTATCTCTCTCTGAATCCCTCTCTCAAGCTCTCTATCTCTCTCTCAATCACTCTCTCTCTCAATCTCTCTCTCAATCTCTCTATATCTCTCTCAATCTCTCTCTCCATCTCTCTCAATCTCTCTCTCAATCTCTCTCTCAATCTCTCTCTCAATCTCTCTCTCTATCTCTCTCTTAATCTCTC
>NW_027308483.1:0-101941 GCF_047496885.1 Scyliorhinus torazame
CCATCTCCCTCCTCTCCCCCCCATCTCCCTCCTCTCCCCCGTCTCCCTCCTCTCCCCCGTCTCTCCCTCCTCTACCCCGTCTCCCTCCTCTCCCCGTCTCCCTCCTCTCCCGTCTCCCTCCCCTCCCCCCGTCTCCCCCCCTCCCCCGTCTCCCTCCTCTCCCCCGTCTCCCTCTCCCCCCCGTCTCCCTCCTCTCCCCCCGTCTCCCTCCTCTCCCCCCCATCTCCCTCCCTCTCCCCCCGTCTCCCTCCTCTCCCCCCATCTCCCTCCTCTCCCCCCATCTCCCTCCTCTCCCCCCGTCTCCTCCTCCACCCCCGTCTCCCTCCTCTCCCCCCCATCTCCCCTCCTCTCCCCCCGTCTCCCCTCCTCTCCCCCATCTCCCTCCTCTCCCCCCGTCTCCCTCCTCTCCCCCGTCTCCCTCCTCTCCCCCCGTCTCCCTCCTCCACCCCCGTCTCCCTCCACCCCCCCCGTCTCCCTCCTCTCCCCCGTCTCCCTCCTCTCCCCCGTCTCCCTCCTCTCCCCCCGTCTCCCTCCTCTCCCCCGTCTCACTCCTCTCACCCCGTCTCCCTCCTCTCCCCCGTCTCCCTCCTCTCCCCCGTCTCCCTCCTCCACCCCCGTCTCCCTCCTCTCCCCCGTCTCCCTCCTCCACCCCCGTCTCCCTCCACCCCGTCTCCCCTCCACCCCCCCCCCCGTCTCCCCCTCCTCTCCCCCCGTCTCCTCCCCTCCCTCTCCCCCCGTCTCCCTCCTCTCCCCCCGTCTCCCTCCTCCACCCCCGTCTCCCTCCACCCGCCCCCGTCTCCCTCCTCTCCACCCTGTCTCCCTCCTCTACCCCCGTTTCCCTCCTCTCCCCCCCCGTCCTCCCTCCTCTCCCCCCCCGTCTCCCTCCTCTTCCCCCGTCTCCCTCCTCTCCCCCCGTCTCCTCCTCTCCCCCCGTCTCCCTCATCTCCCCCCGTCCTCCCTCCTATCACCCCAGAGAGAGAGGGGATTGCAGATAGAGAGAGAGAGAAATTGGAGGAGAGAGAGAGAGAGCGGGTTTGGAGAGAGAGCGATAGAGGATTGGAGATAGAGAGAGAGAGAAAGAGAGGGATCGGAGAGAGAGAGGAATGGAGATAGAGAGAGAGAGGGATTGGAGAGAGAGGGGGGATTGGAATGAGAGAGAGATTGGAGAGAGAGAGGGATTGGAGCGGAGAGAGAGAGAGATTGGAGAGAGAGAGAGGGACTGGAGAGAGAGAGACAGGGATTGGAGAGAGTGAGATATGGATTGGAGAGAGAGAGAAGGATTGGAGAGAGAGAGAGAGGGATTGGAAAGAGAGAGAGAGGGATTCAAGAGAGAGAGAGAGAGATTGGACGGAGATAGTGGGATTGGTGAGAGAGAGAGGGATTGGAGAGAGAGAGAGAGAGAGATTGCAGAGAGAGAGATTGGAAGAGAGAGAGAGATTGGAGAGAGGGATTGGAGAGGGAGCAATTGTAGAGAGAGAAAGAGAGATTGCAGAGAGAGAGATTGGAGAGAGGGAGAGATTGGAGAGAGGGATTGGAGAGAGAGAGAGAGAGGGATTGTTTGGAGAGAGGGATTGGAGAGAGAGAGAGGGATTGTAGAGAGGGATTGTAGAGAGAGGGATTGGAGAGAGAGAGAGGCATTGGAGAGCGAGAGAGGCATTGGAGAGAAAGAGAGGGGGATTGGAGAGAGAGAGAGGAGCGATTGGAGAGAGGGAGAGAGAAATTGGAGAGAGAGAGATTGCAGAGAGAGAGAGAATGGAGAGAGAGAGGGATTAGAGAGAGAGAGAGGGGGATTGGAGAGAGAGAGAGAGGGATTGGAGAGAGATAGTGGGATTGGAGAGTGAGAGAGGATTGAAGAGAGAGAGAGAGAGGGATTGGAGAGAGAGAGAAGGCTTTGCGAGAGAGAGCGAGGGCGATTGGAGAAGGATTGGTGAGAGAGAGGGAGATTGGAGAGGGAGAGAGAGTGAGGGATTGGAGAGAGAGATTAGGGAGAGAGAGAGATTGGAGAGAGTGAGAGGGGGGATTGGAGAGAGAGATAGAGAGGGATTGGAGAGAGAGAGGGAGGGATTGGAGAGAGAGTGGGAATGGAGAGAGAGAGAGAGAGAGGGATTGGCGAGAGAGAAGGAGAGATTGGAGAGAGAGGGAAGGATTGGCATCAGAGAGAGAGGGGGACTGGAGAAGGATTGGTAGAGAGAGAGAGAGAGGGATTGGAGAGAGAGAGAGAGATTATGGAGAGCGAGAGATTGGAGAGAGAGAGAGGGATTAGAGAGAGAGAGAGAGGGATGGATTGGAGAGAGAGAGGGGGGGATTGGAGCGAGAGATAGAGAGATTGGAGAGAGAGAGAGAGATTGGAGAGAGAGAGATTGGAGAGAGAGAGCGAGAGGGATTGGAGAGCGAGAGAGGGATTGGTGAGAGAGAGAGAGATTGGAGAGAGATTGGATAGAGAGAGAGATTGGAGAGAGAGGGGGGATTGGAGAGAGAGAGAGGGGGATTGGAGAGCGAGAGAGAGGGATTGGAGAGAGAGAGAGATCGATTGGAGAGAGAGAGAGAGGGTTTGGAGAGAGAGAGAGATTGGAGAGAGAGAGAGAGGGGATTGGAGTGAAAGGGATTGGAGAGTGAGGGACGGGAGATAGAGAGAGGGATTGGAGAGAGAGAGAGGGATTGGAGAGAGAGAGAGCGATTGGAGAGAGGGAGAGAGAGATTGAAGAGAGAGAGATTGGAGAGAGAGAGAGAATGGAGAGAGATTGGAGAGAGAGATGCATTGGAGAGAGAGAGAGGAATTGGAGAGAGCGAGAGAGGGATTCGAGAGAGAGAGGGATTAGAGAGAGAGAGAGGGAGCAATTGGAGAGAGAGTGTTTGGAGAGAGAGAGAGAGATTGGAGTGAGAGGGATTGGAGAGAGAAGGATTGGAGAGAGAAGGTTTGGAGAGAGAGACAGAGATTGGAGACAGAGAGAGGGATTGGAGAGAGAGGGAGGGATTTGAGAGATAGAGGGAGGGATTTGAGAGAGAGAGAGAGGGATTGGCGAGAGAGAGGGATTGGAGAGAGAGAAGGATTGGAGAGAGAAGGATTGGAGAGAGAGACAGAGATTGGAGACAGAGAGAGGGATTGGAGAGAGAGGAAGGGATTTGAGAGAGAGAGAGAGGGATTGGAGAGAGAGGGAATGGAGAGAGAGGGTGGAATTTCAGAGAGAGAGCAATTGGAGAGAGAGAGAGAGAGAATGGAGAGAGAGAGATGGATTGGAGAGAGAGAGAGGAATTGGAGAGAGCGAGAGAGGGATTCTCGAGAGAGAGAGAGAGAGAGAGATTGGAGAGAGATAGGGATTGGAGGGAGATAGTGGGATTGGAGAGAGAGAGGGATTGGAGAGAGCAAGGGAGGGATTGGAGAGAGAGAGCGAGAGGGATTGGAGAGAGAGAGAGAGGAATTGGAGAGAGAGAGCGAGAGGGATTGGAGAGAGAGCGATTGTAGAGAGAGAGAAAGATTGCAGAGAGAGAGGGAGATTTGAGAGGGAGAGAGAGATTGTGGAGAGGGATTGGAGAGAGAGAGAGAGGGATTGTAGAGAGAGGGATTGGAGAGAGAGGGATTGGAGAGAGAGAGAGGGATTGGAGAGAGAGAGTGGGATTGGAGAGAGAGAGGGATTGGAGAGAGAGAGGGATTGGAGAGAGAGAGAGACAGAGCGATTGGAGAGAGAGAGGGATTGGAGACAGAGAGAGAGGGATTGGAGAGAGAGAGTGGGATTGGAGAGATAGATGGATTGGAGAGAGAGAGGGATTGGAGAGAGAGGGATTGGAGAGAGGGAGGGATTGGAGCGAGAGAGGGATTGGAGAGACAGAGCGAGAGATTGGAGAGAGAGAGATTGGAGAGAGAGAGAGAATGGAGAGAGAGAGATGGATTGGAGAGAGAGAGGAATTGGAGAGAGCGAGAGAGGGATTCGAGAGAGAGAGGGAGGGATTGGAGAGAGAGGGGGATTGGAGAGAGATAGTGGGACTGAAGAGAGAGAGAGAATTGAGAGAGAGATGGATTGGAGAGAGAGAGAGGAATTGGAGAGAGCCAGAGAGGGATTCAAGAGAGAGAAGGATTGGAGAGAGATAGTGGGACTGGAGAGAGAGAGAGAGAGGGAGCAATTGGAGAGAGAGAGCGAGAGGGATTGGAGAGAGAATGTTTGGAGAGAGAGAGAGAGATGAGAGAGAGAGAGAGATTGGAGAGAGGGATTGGAGAGGGAGCAATTGTAGAGAGAGAGAGAGAAATTGCAGAGAGAGAGATTGGAGCGAGAGAGAGATTGGAGAGAGGGATTGGAGAGAGAGGGATTGGAGAGAGAGCGAGGGATTGGAGAGAGAGAGATTGCAGAGAGAGAGAGAATGGAGAGAGAGAGATGGATTGGAGAGAGAGAGAGAGGGATTGGAGAGAGAGAGAAGGATTGGAGAGAGATAGTGGGACTGGAGAGAGAGAGAGGGAGCAATTGGAGAGAGAGAGCGAGAGGGATTGGAGAGAGAGCGTTCGGAGAGAGAGAGAGAGATTGGAGAGAGAGAGAGAGATTGGAGAGAGGGATTGGAGAGGGAGCAATTGTAGAGAGAGAGAGAGAGATTGCAGAGAGAGAGATTGGAGCGAGAGAGAGATTGGAGAGCGGGATTGGAGAGAGGGATTGGAGAGAGAGGGATTGGAGAGAGAGCGAGGGATTGGAGAGAGAGAGAGAGGGCTTGGAGAAAGAGAGAGAGGGATTGGAGAGAGAGAGAGAGAAATTGGAGAGAGAGAGATTGCAGAGAGAGAGAGAATGGAGAGAGAGAGATGGATTGGAGAGAGAGGGAGAGGGATTGGAGAGAGAGAGAGCGATTGGAGAGAGGGAGAGAGAAATTGGAGAGAGAGAGATTGCAGAGAGAGAGAGAATGGAGAGAGAGAGATGGATTGGAGAGAGAGGGAGAGGGATTGGAGAGAGAGAGAGGGATTGGAGAGAGAGAGAGAGATTAGGGGGAGAGAGAGATCGGAGAGAGAGAGAGGGGGGGATTGGAGAGAGAGATAGAGAGGGCTTGGAGAGAGAGAGGGAGGGATTGGAGAGCGAGTGGGAATGGAGAGAGAGAGAGGGATTGTAGAGGGAGAAGGAGGGATTGGAGAGAGAGGGAAGGATTGGCGAGAGAGAGAGAGGGAAACTGGAGAAAGATTGGAGAGAGAGAGAGATTATGGAGAGAGAGAGATTGGAGAGAGAGAGAGGGATTGGAGAGAGAAGAGGAGGGATTGGAGAGAGAGATAGAGAGATTGGAGCAAGAGAGAGAGATTGGAGAGAGAGGGATTGGAGAGAGAGAGAGAGCGATTGGAGACAGAAAGGGATTGGAGAGAGAGAGGGATTGGAGACGGAGAGCAGAGGGATTGGAGAGAGAGAGGGGGATTGGAGAGAGAGATGGATTGGAGAGAGAGGGATTGGAGAGAGAGGGATTGGAGAGAGAGAGGGATTGGAGAGAAAGAGAGAGAAATTGGAGAGAGAGATTGGAGAGAGGGAGAGAGTGAGAGAGAGGGATTGGAGAGAGAGAGAGGGATTGGTGAGAGAGAGAGATTGGAGAGAGATTGGAGAGAGAGAGAGATTGGAGAGAGAGAGGGGGATTGGAGAGAGATAGAGAGAGGGATTGGAGAGAGAGAGAGAGGGATTGGAGAGAGAGAGAGGGTTTGGAGAGAGACAGAGGGATTGGAGAGAGAGAGAGAGCGATTGGAGAGAGGGAGAGAGAGATTGAAGAGAGAGGGTGAGAGGGATTGGAGAGGGAGCGTTTGGAGAGAGAGAGAGAGATTGGAGACAGAGAGAGAGATTGGAGACAGAGAGAGGGATTGAAGAGAGGGATTGGAGAGAGTGAGAGGTATTGGAGAGAGAGAGAGAGATTGGAGACAGAGAGAGGGATTGGAGATAGAGGGAGGGATTTGAGAGAGAGAGAGGGATTGGAGACAGAGGGATTGGAGACAGAGGGAGGGATTTGAGAGAGAGAGAGGGATTGGAGAGAGAGGGATTGGAGAGAGAGAGCGAGAGGGATTAGAGAGAGAGCGATTGTAGAGAGAGAGTTTGGAGAGAGAGAGAGAGAGATTGGAGAGAGGGATTGGAGAGAGAGAGAGAGAGGGATTGTAGAGAGTGGGATTGTAGAGAGAGGGATTGGAGAGAGAGAGAGGGATTGGAGAGAGAGAGAGAGAGGGATTGGAGAAAGAGAGGGATTGGATAAAGAGTGGGATTGGAGAGAGAGCGAGAGTGATTGGAGAGAGGGAGAGAGAAATTGGAGAGAGATATTGGAGAGAGAGAAAGAATGAAGCGAGAGAGATGGATTGGAGAGAGAGAGAGAGAGGAATTGGAGAGAGCGAGAGAGGGATTCGAGAGAGAGAGAGGGATTGGAGAGAGAGAGAGAGAGGGATTGGAGAGAGAGAGGGAGGGATTGGAGAGAGAGAGCGAGAGGGATTGGAGAGAGAGCGTTTGGAGAGAGAGATTGGAGAGAAAGAGAGAGGGGTTGGAGACAGAGAGAGGGATTGGAGAGAGAGGGATTGGAGAGAGAGGGATTGGAGAGAGAGAGCAATTGGAGGGACAGAGAGTGGGATTGGAGAGAGAGGGAGGGATTGGAGAGAGGGATTGGAGAGAGAGAGGCATTGGAGAGAGAGAGAGGGATTGGAGAGAGAGAGAGTGATTGGTGAGAGAGAGAGAGGAATTGGAGAGAGAGAGAGGGATTGGAGGGAGAGGGTTTGGAGTGAGAGGGAGGGATTGGAGAGTGAGAGAGAGAGTGATTCGAGAGAGAGAGAGAGAAAGGAGAGAGAGAGATTGATTGGAAAGAGAGAGAGAGGGATTGGAGAGAGAGAGAAGGCTTGGCGAGAGAGAGAGGTGGATTGGTGAGAGAGAGGGGGATTGGAGAGGGAGAGAGAGAGAGGGATTAGAGAGAGAGAGAGATTAGGGGAAGAGAGAGATTGGAGAGAGAGAGAGGGGGGATTGGAGAGAGAGATAGAGAGGGATTGGAGAGAGAGAAGGAGGGATTGGAGAGAGAGGGAAGGATTGGCGAGAGAGAGAGAGGGAAACTGGAGAAAGATTGGAGAGAGAGAGAGAGATTGTGGAGAGAGAGAGATTGGAGAGAGAGAGGGATTAGAGAGAGAGAGAGGGAGGGATTGGAGAGAGAGAGGGGGGATTGGAGAGAGAGATAGAGAGATTGGAGCGAGAGAGAGAGATTGGAGAGAGAGAGATTGGAGAGAGAGAGGGATTGGAGAGAGAGAGACGGATTGGAGAGAGAGAGAGAGCGATTGGAGACAGAGAGGGATTGGAGAGAGAGAGGGATTGGAGACGGAGAGAGAGGGATTGGAGAGAGAGAGAGGGATTGGAGAGAGAGAGGGATTGGAGAGAGAGAGAGGGATTGGAGAGAGAGGGATTGGAGAGAGAGGGATTGGAGAGAGAGAGGGATTGGAGAGAGAGAGGGATTGGAGAGAGAGAGGGATTGGAGAGACGGAGCGAGAGATTGGAGCGAGAGAGATTGGAGAGAGAGAGAGAATGGAGAGAGAGAGGTGGATTGGAGAGAGAGAGAGGAATTGGAGAGAGCGAGAGAGGGATTTGAGAGAGAGAGGGAGGGATTGGAGAGAGAGGGGGCTGGAGAGAGATAGTGGGACTGGACAGAGAGAGCGAATTGAGAGAGAGATGGATTGGAGAGAGAGGAGAGGAATTGGAGAGAGCGAGAGAGGGATTCGAGAGAGAGAGGGATTGGAGAGGGAGAGAAGGATTGGAGAGCGATAGTGGGACTGGAGAAAGAGCGAGTGAGGGAGCAATTGGAGAGAGAGAGCGAGAGGGATTGGAGAGAGAGAGACAGATTGAAGACTGAGAGAGGGATTGGAGAGAGAGAGGGGGCTTGGAGAGAGGGATTGAAGAGAGAGGGATTGGAGAGAGAGCGATTGGAGAGAGAGAGAGAGAGGGATTGGAGAGAGAGAGAAGGCTTGGCGAGAGAGAGAGGGGGGGATTGGAGAAGGATTGGTGAGAGAGAGGGGGATTGGAGAGAGAGAGAGAGAGGGATTGGAGAGAGAGGGGGGATTGGAGAGAGTGGGAATGGAGAGAGAGAGAGGGATTGGAGAGAGAGAGAGGGTGGGATTGTTGAGAGAGGGAAGGATTGGCGAGAGAGAGAGGGGGGGATTGGAGAAGATTTGGTGAGAGAGAGAGAGAGGGATTGGAGAGAGAGAGAGAGATTAGGGAGGGAGAGAGATTGGAGAGAGAGAGAGGGGGGGGGATTGGAGAGAGAGAAAGGGAGGGATTGGAGAGAGAGAGAGGGATTGGAGAGATAGAGAGATTGGAATGAGAGAGAGATTGGAGAGAGTGAGAAAGAGGGATTGGAGAGAGAGAGAGGGATTGGTGAGAGAGAGAGATTGGAGAGAGATTGGAGAGAGAGAGATTGGAGAGAGAGAGGGGGATTGGAGAGAGAGAGAGAGGGATTGGAGAGAGAGAGAGGGATTGGAGAGACAGAGAGATTGGAATAAGAGAGAGATTGGAGAGAGTGAGAGAGAGGGCTTGGAGAGAGAGAGAGGGATTGGTGAGAGAGAGAGATTGGAGAGAGATTGGAGAGAGAGAGAGATTGGAGAGAGAGAGAGGGATTGGAGAGAGAGAGCGAGAGGGATTTGAGAGAGAGCGTTTGGAGAGAGAGATTGGAGAGAAAGAGAGAGGGGTTGGAGACAGAGAGAGGGATTGGAGAGAGAGGGATTGGAGAGAGAGGGATTGGAGAGAGAGGGATTGGAGAGAGAGAGCAATTGGAGGGACAGAGAGTGGGATTGGAGAGAGAGGGAGGGATTGGAGAGAGGGATTGGAGAGAGAGAGGCATTGGAGAGAGAGAGAGGGATTGGAGAGAGAGAGAGTGATTGGTGAGAGAGAGAGAGGAATTGGAGAGAGAGAGAGGGATTGGAGGGAGAGGGTTTGGAGTGAGGGGGAGGGATTGGAGAGTGAGAGAGAGAGTGATTCGAGAGAGAGAGAGAGAAAGGAGAGAGAGAGATGGATTGGAAAGAGAGAGAGAGGGATTGGAGAGAGAGAGAAGGCTTGGCGAGAGAGAGGTGGATTGGTGAGAGAGAGGGGGATTGGAGAGGGAGAGAGAGAGAGGGATTGGAGAGAGAGAGAGAGATTAGGGGGAGAGAGAGATTGGAGAGAGAGAGAGGGGGGATTGGAGAGAGAGATAGAGAGGGATTGGAGAGAGAGAAGGAGGGATTGGAGAGAGAGGGAGTGATTGGTGAGAGAGAGAGAGGAATTGGAGAGAGAGAGAGGGATTGGAGGGAGAGGGTTTGGAGTGAGAGGGAGGGATTGGAGAGTGAGAGAGAGAGTGATTCGAGAGAGAGAGAGAGAAAGGAGAGAGAGAGATGGATTGGAAAGAGAGAGAGAGGGATTGGAGAGAGAGAGAAGGCTTGGCGAGAGAGAGAGGTGGATTGGTGAGAGAGAGGGGGATTGGAGAGGGAGAGAGAGAGAGGGATTGGAGAGAGAGAGAGAGATTAGGGGGAGAGAGAGATTGGAGAGAGAGAGAGGGGGGATTGGAGAGAGAGATAGAGAGGGATTGGAGAGAGAGAAGGAGGGATTGGAGAAAGAGGGAAGGATTGGCGAGAGAGAGAGAGGGAAACTGGAGAAAGATTGGAGAGAGAGAGAGAGATTGTGGAGAGAGAGAGATTGGAGAGAGAGAGGGATTAGAGAGAGAGAGGGGGAGGGATTGGAGAGAGAGAGGGGGGATTGGAGAGAGAGATAGAGAGATTGGAGCGAGAGAGAGAGATTGGAGAGAGAGAGATTGGAGAGAGAGAGGGATTGGAGAGAGAGAGACGGATTGGAGAGAGAGAGAGAGCGATTGGAGACAGAGAGGGATTGGAGAGAGAGAGGGATTGGAGACGGAGAGAGAGGGATTGGAGAGAGAGAGAGGGATTGGAGAGAGAGAGAGGGATTGGAGAGAGAGGGATTGGAGAGAGAGGGATTGGAGAGAGAGAGGGATTGGAGAGAGAGGGATTGGAGAGACGGAGCGAGAGATTGGAGCGAGAGAGATTGGAGAGAGAGAGAGAATGGAGAGAGAGAGGTGGATTGGAGAGAGAGAGAGGAATTGGAGAGAGCGAGAGAGGGATTCGAGAGAGAGAGGGAGGGATTGGAGAGAGAGAGGGATTGGAGAGAGAGGGATTGGAGAGACGGAGCGAGAGATTGGAGCGAGAGAGATTGGAGAGAGAGAGAGAATGGAGAGAGAGAGGTGGATTGGAGAGAGAGAGAGGAATTGGAGAGAGAGGAGAGGAATTGGAGAGAGCGAGAGAGGGATTCGAGAGAGAGAGGGATTGGAGAGGGAGAGAAGGATTGGAGAGCGATAGTGGGACTGGAGAAAGAGCGAGTGAGGGAGCAATTGGAGAGAGAGAGCGAGAGGGATTGGAGAGAGAGAGACAGATTGAAGACTGAGAGAGGGATTGGAGAGAGAGAGGGGGCTTGGAGAGAGGGATTGAAGAGAGAGGGATTGGAGAGAGAGCGATTGGAGAGAGAGAGAGAGAGGGATTGGAGAGAGAGAGAAGGCTTGGCGAGAGAGAGAGGGGGGGATTGGAGAAGGATTGGTGAGAGAGAGGGGGATTGGAGAGAGAGAGAGGGGGGATTGGAGAGAGTGGGAATGGAGAGAGAGAGAGGGATTGGAGAGAGAGAGAGGGGGGATTGGAGAGAGTGGGAATGGAGAGAGAGAGAGGGATTGGAGAGAGAGAGAGGGTGGGATTGGAGAGAGAGGGAAGGATTGGCGAGAGAGAGAGGGGGGGATTGGAGAAGATTTGGTGAGAGAGAGAGAGAGGGATTGGAGAGAGAGAGAGATTAGGGAGGGAGAGAGATTGGAGAGAGAGAGAGAGAGGGGGATTGGAGAGAGAGAAAGGGAGGGATTGGAGAGAGAGAGAGGGATTGGAGAGATAGAGAGATTGGAATGAGAGAGAGATTGGAGAGAGTGAGAAAGAGGGATTGGAGAGAGAGAGAGGGATTGGTGAGAGAGAGAGATTGGAGAGAGATTGGAGAGAGAGAGAGTTTGGAGAGAGAGGGGGATTGGAGAGAGAGAGAGAGGGATTGGAGAGAGAGAGAGGGATTGGAGAGACAGAGAGATTGGAATAAGAGAGAGATTGGAGAGAGTGAGAGAGAGGGCTTGGAGAGAGAGAGAGGGATTGGTGAGAGAGAGAGATTGGAGAGAGATTGGAGAGAGAGAGAGATTGGAGAGAGAGAGAGGGATTGGAGAGAGAGAGAGCGATTGGAGAGAGGGAGAGAGAGATTGAAGAGAGAGGGTGAGAGGGATTGGAGAGGGAGCGTTTGGAGAGTGAGAGAGAGATTGGAGAGAGAGAGAGAGATTGGAGACAGAGAGAGGGATTGGAGAGAGAGGGATTGGAGATAGAGGGAGGGATTTGTGAGAGAGAGAGAGGGATTGGAGAGAGAGAGAGGGATTGGAGAGAGAGAGCGAGAGGGATTGGAGAGAGAGAGAGAGAAGGATTGGAGAGAGAGGGAGTGATTGGAGAGAGAGAGCACTTGGAGAGAGAGAGAGAATGGAGAGAGAGATGGATTGGAGAGAGAGAGAGGAATTGGAGAGAGCGAGAGAGGGATTCGAGAGAGAGAGAGTGGGATTGGAGAGAGAGAGTGCGATTGGAGAGAGATGGTGGGACTGGAGAGAGAGAGAGAGAGGGATCAATTGGAGAGAGAGTGCGAGAGGGATTGGAGAGAGAGCGTTTGGAGAGAGAGAGAGCGTTTGGAGAGTGAGAGAGAGATTGGAGAGAGAGATTGGAGAGAGAGAGATTGGAGAGAGAGAGAGAGGGATTGGAGAGAGAGAGAGGGAGGGATTGGAGAGAGAGAGAGAGGAATTGGAGAGAGAGATAGAGAGATTGGAGAGAGATAGAGAGATTGGAGAGAGAGAGAGAGATTGGAGAGAGAGAGCGAGGGATTGGAGAGAGCGAGAGAGGGATTGGTGAGAGAGAGAGAGATTGGAGAGAGAGGGGGGACTGGAGAGCGAGAGAGAGGGATTGGAGAGAGAGAGAGAGAGAGATTGGAGAGAGAGAGAGAGAGGGATTGGAGAGAGATGGATTGGAGAGGGAGAGAGGGATTGGAGAGAGAGCGATTGGAGAGTGAGGGAGAGAGGAGATTGAAGAGAGAGAGATTGAAGAGAGAAAGATTGAAGAGAGAGAGATTAGAGAGAGAGAGAGAGAATGGAGAGAGAGGGATGCATTGGAGAGAGAGAGAGAGGAATTGGAGAGAGCGAGATAGGGATTCGAGTGAGAGAGAGAGGGATTGGAGAGAGAGAGCGATTGGAGAGAGATAGTGGAGCTGGAGAGAGAGAGAGGGAGAAATTGGAGCGAGAGGGATTGGAGAGAGAGCGTTTGGAGAGTGAGAGAGAGATTGGAGTTAGAGAGAGAGATTGGAGACAGAGAGAGGGATTGGAGAGAGAGAGGGATTGGAGAGAGAGGGTTTGGAGAGAGAGAGAGAGATTGGAGACAGAGAGAGGGATTGGAGAGAGAGGGATTGGAGAGAGAGGGATTGCAGAGAGGGAGGGATTGGAGAGAGATAGAGAGAGAGGTATTGGAGAGAGAGAGTGAGAGGGATTGGAGAGAAAGAGAGGGATTGGAGAGAGAGAAAGAGGGATTGGAGAGAGAGGGATTGGAGAGAGAGGGAGGGATTTGAGAGAGAGCAATTGGAGAGAGCGAGAGAATGGAGAGAGAGAGATGGATTGGAGAGAGAGAGAGGGATTGGAGAGAGAGAGGGATTGGAGAGAGATAGTGGGACTGGAGAGAGTGAGAGAGAGGGAGCAATTGGAGAGAGAGCGAGAGGGATTGGAGAGAGAGCGTTTGGAGAGTGAGAGAGAGATTGGAGTTAGAGAGAGAGATTGGAGACAGAGAGAGGGATTGGAGAGAGAGAGGGATTGGAGAGAGAGAGGGATTGGAGAGAGAGGGATTGGAGACAGAGGGATTGGAGAGAGAGAGAGGGATTGGAGAGAGAGAGGGATTGGAGAGAGAGGGATTGGAGAGAGGGAGGGATTGGAGAGAGATAGAGAGAGAGGGATTGGAGAGAGAGAGAGGGATTGGAGAGAGAGAGAGAGAGGGATTGGAGAGAGAGGGATTGGAGAGAGAGGGAGGGATTTGAGAGAGAGCAATTGGAGAGAGCGAGAGAATGGAGAGAGAGAGATGGATTGGAGAGTGCGAGAGGGATTGGAGAGAGAGCGTTTGGAGAGAGAGAGAGATTGGAGAGAGAGAGAGAGATTGGAGAGAGAGAGAGGCATTGGAGAGAGAGGGATTGAAGAGAGAGGGAGGGATTGGAGAGAGAGAGAGAGTGATTGGAGAGAGAGTGATTGGAGAGAGAGGGATTGGAGAGAGAGAGAGGGATTGGAGAGAGAGGGATTGAAGAGAGAGGGAGGGATTTGAGAGAGAGAGAGAGCGATTGGAGAGAGAGAGATTGGAGAGAGATAGAGAAAATGGAGAGAGCGAGGTGGATTGGAGAGAGAGAGAGGAATTGGAGAGAGCGAGAGAGGGATTGGAGAGAGCGAGAGAGGGATTGGAGAGAGAGAGAGAGGGATTGGAGTGACAGATAGGGATTGGAGGGTGATAGTGGGCTTGGTGAGAGAGAGAGAGAGGGATTGGAGAGAGAGAGGGAGGGATTAGAGAGAGAGAGCGAGAGGGATTAGAGAGAGAGCGATTGTAGAGAGATTTTGGAGAGAGAGAGAGAGATTGGAGAGAGGGATTGGAGAGAGAGAGAGAGAGAGGGATTGTAGAGTGGGATTGTAGAGAGAGGGATTGGAGAGTGAGAGAGGGATTGGAGAGAGAGAGAGAGAGAGAGGGATTGGAGAAAGAGAGGGATTAGGGAGGGAGAGAGATTGGAGAGAGAGAGAGAGAGGGGGATTGGAGAGAGAGAAAGGGAGGGATTGGAGAGAGAGAGAGGGATTGGAGAGATAGAGAGATTGGAATGAGAGAGAGATTGGAGAGAGTGAGAAAGAGGGATTGGAGAGAGAGAGAGGGATTGGTGAGAGAGAGAGATTGGAGAGAGATTGGAGAGAGAGAGAGTTTGGAGAGAGAGGGGGATTGGAGAGAGAGAGAGAGGGATTGGAGAGAGAGAGAGGGATTGGAGAGACAGAGAGATTGGAATAAGAGAGAGATTGGAGAGAGTGAGAGAGAGGGCTTGGAGAGAGAGAGAGGGATTGGTGAGAGAGAGAGATTGGAGAGAGATTGGAGAGAGAGAGAGATTGGAGAGAGAGAGAGGGATTGGAGAGAGAGAGAGCGATTGGAGAGAGGGAGAGAGAGATTGAAGAGAGAGGGTGAGAGGGATTGGAGAGGGAGCGTTTGGAGAGTGAGAGAGAGATTGGAGAGAGAGAGAGAGATTGGAGACAGAGAGAGGGATTGGAGAGAGAGGGATTGGAGATAGAGGGAGGGATTTGTGAGAGAGAGAGAGGGATTGGAGAGAGAGAGAGGGATTGGAGAGAGAGAGCGAGAGGGATTGGAGAGAGAGAGAGAGAAGGATTGGAGAGAGAGGGAGTGATTGGAGAGAGAGAGCACTTGGAGAGAGAGAGAGAATGGAGAGAGAGATGGATTGGAGAGAGAGAGAGGAATTGGAGAGAGCGAGAGAGGGATTCGAGAGAGAGAGAGTGGGATTGGAGAGAGAGAGTGCGATTGGAGAGAGATGGTGGGACTGGAGAGAGAGAGAGAGAGGGATCAATTGGAGAGAGAGTGCGAGAGGGATTGGAGAGAGAGCGTTTGGAGAGAGAGATAGCGTTTGGAGAGTGAGAGAGAGATTGGAGAGAGAGATTGGAGAGAGAGAGATTGGAGAGAGAGAGAGAGGGATTGGAGAGAGAGAGAGGGAGGGATTGGAGAGAGAGAGAGAGGAATTGGAGAGAGAGATAGAGAGATTGGAGAGAGATAGAGAGATTGGAGAGAGAGAGAGAGATTGGAGAGAGAGAGCGAGGGATTGGAGAGAGCGAGAGAGGGATTGGTGAGAGAGAGAGAGATTGGAGAGAGAGGGGGGACTGGAGAGCGAGAGAGAGGGATTGGAGAGAGAGAGAGAGAGTGATTGGAGAGAGAGAGAGAGAGGGATTGGAGAGAGATGGATTGGAGAGGGAGAGAGGGATTGGAGAGAGAGCGATTGGAGAGTGAGGGAGAGAGGAGATTGAAGAGAGAGAGATTGAAGAGAGAAAGATTGAAGAGAGAGAGATTAGAGAGAGAGAGAGAGAATGGAGAGAGAGGGATGCATTGGAGAGAGAGAGAGAGGAATTGGAGAGAGCGAGATAGGGATTCGAGTGAGAGAGAGAGGGATTGGAGAGAGAGAGCGATTGGAGAGAGATAGTGGAGCTGGAGAGAGAGAGAGGGAGAAATTGGAGCGAGAGGGATTGGAGAGAGAGCGTTTGGAGAGTGAGAGAGAGATTGGAGTTAGAGAGAGAGATTGGAGACAGAGAGAGGGATTGGAGAGAGAGAGGGATTGGAGAGAGAGGGTTTGGAGAGAGAGAGAGAGATTGGAGACAGAGAGAGGGATTGGAGAGAGAGGGATTGGAGAGAGAGGGATTGCAGAGAGGGAGGGATTGGAGAGAGATAGAGAGAGAGGTATTGGAGAGAGAGAGTGAGAGGGATTGGAGAGAAAGAGAGGGATTGGAGAGAGAGAAAGAGGGATTGGAGAGAGAGGGATTGGAGAGAGAGGGAGGGATTTGAGAGAGAGCAATTGGAGAGAGCGAGAGAATGGAGAGAGAGAGATGGATTGGAGAGAGAGAGAGGGATTGGAGAGAGAGAGGGATTGGAGAGAGATAGTGGGACTGGAGAGAGTGAGAGAGAGGGAGCAATTGGAGAGAGAGCGAGAGGGATTGGAGAGAGAGCGTTTGGAGAGTGAGAGAGAGATTGGAGTTAGAGAGAGAGATTGGAGACAGAGAGAGGGATTGGAGAGAGAGAGGGATTGGAGAGAGAGAGGGATTGGAGAGAGAGGGATTGGAGACAGAGGGATTGGAGAGAGAGAGAGGGATTGGAGAGAGAGAGGGATTGGAGAGAGAGGGATTGGAGAGAGGGAGGGATTGGAGAGAGATAGAGAGAGAGGGATTGGAGAGAGAGAGAGGGATTGGAGAGAGAGAGAGAGAGGGATTGGAGAGAGAGGGATTGGAGAGAGAGGGAGGGATTTGAGAGAGAGCAATTGGAGAGAGCGAGAGAATGGAGAGAGAGAGATGGATTGGAGAGTGCGAGAGGGATTGGAGAGAGAGCGTTTGGAGAGAGAGAGAGATTGGAGAGAGAGAGAGAGATTGGAGAGAGAGAGAGGCATTGGAGAGAGAGGGATTGAAGAGAGAGGGAGGGATTGGAGAGAGAGAGAGAGTGATTGGAGAGAGAGTGATTGGAGAGAGAGGGATTGGAGAGAGAGAGAGGGATTGGAGAGAGAGGGATTGAAGAGAGAGGGAGGGATTTGAGAGAGAGAGAGAGCGATTGGAGAGAGAGAGATTGGAGAGAGATAGAGAAAATGGAGAGAGCGAGGTGGATTGGAGAGAGAGAGAGGAATTGGAGAGAGCGAGAGAGGGATTGGAGAGAGCGAGAGAGGGATTGGAGAGAGAGAGAGAGGGATTGGAGTGACAGATAGGGATTGGAGGGTGATAGTGGGCTTGGTGAGAGAGAGAGAGAGGGATTGGAGAGAGAGAGGGAGGGATTAGAGAGAGAGAGCGAGAGGGATTAGAGAGAGAGCGATTGTAGAGAGATTTTGGAGAGAGAGAGAGAGATTGGAGAGAGGGATTGGAGAGAGAGAGAGAGAGAGGGATTGTAGAGTGGGATTGTAGAGAGAGGGATTGGAGAGTGAGAGAGGGATTGGAGAGAGAGAGAGAGAGAGGGATTGGAGAAAGAGAGGGATTGGAGAGAGAGTGGGATTGGAGAGAGAGAGAGAGAAATTGGAGAGAGAGATTGGAGAGAGGGAGAGGGATTGGAGAGATAGAGAGATTGGAATGAGAGAGAGATTGGAGAGAGTGAGAAAGAGGGATTGGAGAGAGAGAGAGGGATTGGTGAGAGAGAGAGATTGGAGAGAGATTGGAGAGAGAGAGAGATTGGAGAGAGAGAGGGGGATTGGAGAGAGATAGAGAGAGGGATTGGAGAGAGAGAGAGGGATTGGAGAGAGAGAGAGGGTTTGGAGAGAGACAGAGGGATTGGAGAGAGAGAGAGAGCGATTGGAGAGAGGGAGAGAGAGATTGAAGAGAGAGGGTGAGAGGGATTAGAGAGGGAGCGTTTGGAGAGAGAGAGAGAGATTGGAGACAGAGAGAGAGATTGGAGACAGAGAGAGGGATTGAAGAGAGGGATTGGAGAGAGTGAGAGGGATTGGAGAGAGAGAGAGAGATTGGAGACAGAGAGACGGATTGGAGAGAGAGGGATTGGAGAGAGAGGGATTGGAGAGAGAGGGATTGGAGATAGAGGGAGGGATTTGAGAGAGAGAGAGGGATTTGAGAGAGAGGGATTGGAGAGAGAGAGCGAGAGGGACTGGAGAGAGAGGGAGGGATTGGAGAGAGAGAGCAATTGGAGAGAGAGAGAATGGAGAGAGAGAGATGGATTGGAGAGAGAGCAAGGTATTGGAGAGAGCGAGAGAGGGATTCAAGAGAGAGAGAGAGGGATTGGAGAGAGAGAGAGGGATTGGAGAGAGATAGTGGGACTGGAGAGAGAGAGAGAGAGGGATCAATTGGAGAGAGAATGCGAGAGGGATTGGAGAGAGAGCGTTTGGAGAGAGAGAGAGAGATTGGAGAGAGAGAGAGATTGGAGAGAGAGAGAGAGTATGGAGAGAGAGAGAGAGATTAGGGAGGGAGAGAGAGAGAGAGGGATTGGAGAGAGAGAGAGGGAGGGATTGGAGAGAGAGAGAGAGAGGGATTGGAGAGAGAGATAGAGAGATCGGAGAGAGAGAGAGAGAGGGATTGGAGAGAGAGAGAGGGATTGGTGAGAGAGAGACAGATTGGAGAGAGAGAGAGAGATTGGAGAGAGGGGGGACTGGCGAGCGAGAGAGAGGGATTGGAGAGAGAAAGAGAGTGATTGGAGAGAGAGAGAGAGAGAGGGATTGGAGAGAGATGGATTGGAGAGAGAGAGAGGGATTGGAGAGAGAGCGATTGGAGAGTGAGGGATTGGAGATTGAGAGAGGGATTGGAGAGAGAGAGAGCAATTGGAGTGAGGGAGAGAGAGAGATTGAAGAGAGAGAGATTGAAGAGAGATTGGAGAGAGAGAGAGAATGGAGAGAGAGGGATGCATTGGAGAGAGAGATAGAGAGAGGAATTGGAGAGAGCGAGATAGGGATTCGAGTGAGAGAGAGAGGGATTGGAGAGAGGGAGGGATTGGAGAGGGATAGTGGAACTGGAGAGAGAGAGAGGGAGCAATTGGAGAGAGAGCGAGAGGGATTGGAGAGAGAGCGTTTGGAGAGTAAGAGAGAGATTGGAGTTAGAGAGAGAGATTGGAGACTGAGGGAGGGATTGGAGACAGAGAGAGGGATTGGAGAGAGAGAGGGATTGGAGAGAGAGGGATTGGAGAGAGAGGGATTGGAGAGAGAGAGAAAGATTGGAGACAGAGAGAGGGATTGGAGAGAGAGAGGGATTGGAGAGAGAGGAATTGGAGAGAGGGAGGGATTGGAGAGAGAGAGAGAGAAGGATTGGAGAGAGAGAGACGGATTGGATTGAAATAGAGGGTTGGAGAGAGAGAAAGAGGGATTGGAGAGAGAGGGATTGGAGAGAGAGGGAGGGATTTGTGAGAGAGCAATTGGAGAGAGCGAGAGAATGGAGAGAGAGAGAGATGGATTGGAGAGAGAGAGAGGAATTGGAGAGAGAGAGGGATTGGAGAGAGATAGTGGGACTGGAGAGAGAGAGAGAGAGGGAGCAATTGGAGAGAGAGTGCGAGAGGGATTGGAGAGAGAGAGATTGGAGAGAGAGAGAGAGAGAGGGGGATTGTAGAGAGAGGGATTGTAGAGAGAGAGTGAGGGATTGGAGAGAGAGAGAGAGAGGGGGATTGGTGAGAGAGAGAGCGGGATTGGAGAGAGAGGGATTGGAGAGAGAGAGAGGGATTGGAGAGAGAGAGAGGGATTGGAGAGAGAGGGATTGAAGAGAGAGGGAGGGATTTGAGAGTGAGAGAGAGCGATTGGAGAGAGATAGAGAAAATGGAGAGAGCGAGATGGATTGGAGAGAGAGAGAGGAATTGGAGAGAGCGAGAGAGGGATTGGAGAGAGCGAGAGAGGGATTGTAGAGAGAGAGAGAGAGGGATTGGAGTGAGAGTTAGGGATTGGAGGGTGATAGTGGGCTCGGTGAGAGAGAGAGAGAGGGATTGGAGAGAGAGAGGGAGGGATTAGAGAGAGAGAGCGAGAGGGATTAGAGAGAGAGCGATTGTAGAGAGAGAGTTTGGAGAGAGAAAGAGAGAGAGATTGGAGAGAGGGATTGGAGAGAGAGGGATTGTAGAGAGTGGGATTGTAGAGAGAGGGATTGGAGAGAGAGTGAGGGATTGGAGAAAGAGAGGGATTGGAGAAAGAGTGGGATTGGAGAGAGAGCGAGAGCGATTGGAGAGAGGGAGAGAGAAATTGGAGAGAGATATTGGAGAGAGAGAGAGAATGAAGCGAAAGAGATGGATTGGAGAGAGAGAGAGATGAATTGGAGAGAGCGAGAGAGGGATTCGAGAGAGAGAGAGAGGGATTGGAGAGAGAGAGAGGGGGATTGGAGAGAGATAGTGGGACTGGAGACAGAGAGGCAGAGGGATTGGAGAGAGAGAGAGAGAGAGGGATTGGAGAGAGAGAGGGAGGGATTGGAGAGAGAGAGCGAGAGGGAATTGAGAGAGAGCGTTTGGAGAGAGAGATTGGAGAGAAAGAGAGAGGGGTTGGAGACAGAGAGAGGGATTGGAGAGAGAGGGATTGGAGTGAGAGGGATTGGAGAGAGAGAGCAATTGGAGGGACAGAGAGTGGGATTGGAGAGAGAGGGAGGGATTGGAGAGAGGGATTGGAGAGAGAGAGGCATTGGAGAGAGAGAGAGGGATTGGAGAGAGAGAGAGTGATTGGTGAGAGAGAGAGAGGAATTGGAGAGAGAGAGAGGGATTGGAGGGAGAGGGTTTGGAGTGAGAGGGAGGGATTGGAGAGTGAGAGAGAGAGTGATTCGAGAGAGAGAGAGAGAAAGGAGAGAGAGAGATGGATTGGAAAGAGAGAGAGAGGAATTGGAGAGAGCGAGAGAGGGATTCGAGAGAGAGAGAGAGAGGGATTGGAGAGCGAGAGAGGGATTGGTGAGAGGGATTGGAGAGAGAGAGAGAGAGAGGGATTGTAGAGAGAGGGATTGTAGAGAGGGATTGGAGAGAGAGAGAGGGATTGGAGAGAGAGAGAGAGGGATGGGACAAAGAGAGGGATTGGAGAGAGAGTGGGATTGGAGAGAGAGAGAGAGCTATTGGAGAGAGTGAGAGAGAAATTGGAGAGCGAGATTGGAGTGAGAGAGAGATTGGAGAGAGTGAGAGAGAGGGATTGGAGAGAGAGAGAGGGATTGGTGAGAGAGAGAGATTGGAGAGAGAGAGAGATTGGAGAGAGAGAGGGGGATTGGAGAGAGAGAAATAGGGATTGGAGAGAGAGAGAGCGATTGGAGAGAGAGAGAGAGGGTTTGGAGAGAAAGAGAGGGGTTGGAGAGAGAGAAAGGGATTGGAGAGAGAGGGATTGGAGAGAGAGGGAGGGATTTGAGAGAGAGCAATTGGAGAGAGCGAGAGAATGGAGAGAGAGAGATGGATTGGAGAGAGAGAGAGGGATTGGAGAGAGAGAGGGATTGGAGAGAGATAGTGGGACTGGAGGGAGTGAGAGAGAGGGAGCAATTGGAGAGAGAGCGAGAGGGATTGGAGAGAGAGCGTTTGGAGAGTGAGAGAGAGATTCGAGTTAGAGAGAGAGATTGGAGACAGAGAGAGAGATTGGAGACAGAGAGAGGGATTGGAGAGAGAGGGATTGGAGAGAGAGAGGGATTGGAGAGAGAGAGGGATTGGAGAGAGAGAGGGATTGGAGACAGAGGGATTGGAGAGAGAGGGAGGGATTGGAGAGAGAGAGGGATTGGAGAGAGAGGGATTGGAGAGAGGGAGGGATTGGAGAGAGATAGAGAGAGAGGGATTGGAGAGAGAGAGAGGGATTGGAGAGAGAGAGAGGGATTGGTGAGAGAGAGAGATTGGAGAGAGATTGGAGAGAGAGAGAGATTGGAGAGAGAGAGAGATTGGAGAGAGAGAGGGGGATTGGAGAGAGAGAAAGAGGGATTGGAGAGAGAGAGAGCGATTGGAGAGAGAGAGAGGGTTTGGAGAGAGACAGAGGGATTGGACAGAGAGAGAGTGCGATTGGAGAGCGAGAGAGATTGGAGAGAGAGAGAGAGATTGTAGAGAGAGAGCGAGATTGGAGAGAGAGCTAGAGATTGGAGAGAGAGAGAGGGATTGGAGAGAGAGGGATTGTCGAGAGAGAGCGAGGGATCCGAGAGAGAGAGAGAGTGATTGGTGAGAGAGAGAGAGATTGGAGAGAGAGGGGGGACTGGAGAGCGAGAGAGAGGGATTAGAGAGAGAGAGTGATTGGAGAGAGAAGGATTGGAGAGAGATGGATTGGAGAGGGAGAGAGGGATTGGAGAGAGAGCGATTGGAGAGTGAGGGAGAGAGAGATTGAAGTGAGAGAGATTGAAGAGAGAAAGATTGAAGAGAGAGAGATTAGAGAGAGAGAGAGAGAATGGAGAGAGAGGGATGCATTGGAGAGAGAGAGAGAGAGGAATTGGAGAGAGCGAGATAGGGATTCGAGTGAGAGAGAGAGGGAATGGAGAGAGAGAGAGCGATTGGAGAGAGATAGTGGAACTGGAGAGAGAGAGAGGGAGAAATTGGAGCGAGAGCGAGAGGGATTGGAGAGAGAGCGTTTGGAGAGTGAGAGAGAGATTGGAGTTAAAGAGAGAGATTGGAGACAGAGAGAGGGATTGGAGAGAGAGAGGGATTGGAGAGAGAGGGATTGGAGAGAGGGAGGGATTGGAGAGAGATAGAGAGAGAGGGATTGGAGAGAGAGAGTGAGAGGGATTGGAGAGAAAGAGAGGGATTGGAGAGAGAGAAAGAGGGATTGGAGAGAGAGGGATTGGAGAGAGAGGGAGGGATTTGAGAGAGAGCAATTGGAGAGAGCGAGAGAATGGAGAGAGAGAGATGGATTGGAGAGAGAGAGAGGGATTGGAGAGAGAGAGGGATTGGAGAGAGATAGTGGGACTGGAGAGAGTGAGAGAGAGGGAGCAATTGGAGAGAGAGCGAGAGGGATTGGAGAGAGCTTTTGGAGAGTGAGAGAGAGATTGGAGTTAGAGAGAGAGATTGGAGACAGAGAGAGGGATTGGAGAGAGAGAGGGATTGGAGAGAGAGAGGGATTGGAGACAGAGGGATTGGAGAGAGAGAGAGGGATTGGAGAGAGAGAGGGATTGGAGAGAGAGGGATTTGAGAGAGGGAGGGATTGGAGAGAAAGAGAGGGATTGGAGAGAGAGAAAGAGGGATTGGAGAGAGAGGGATTGGAGAGAGAGGGAGGGATTTGAGAGAGAGCAATTGGAAAGAGCGAGAGAATGGAGAGAGAGAGATGGATTGGAGAGTGCGAGAGGGATTGGAGAGAGAGCGTTTGGAGAGAGAGAGAGATTGGAGAGAGAGAGAGAGATTGGAGAGAGAGAGAGGGATTGGAGAGAGAGGGATTGAAGAGAGAGGGAGGGATTTGAGAGAGAGAGAGAGAGCGATTGGAGAGAGAGAGATTGGAGAGAGATAGAGAAAATGGAGAGAGCGAGGTGGATTGGAGAGAGAGAGAGGAATTGGAGAGAGCGAGAGAGGGATTGGAGAGAG
Source organism: Scyliorhinus torazame (assembly GCF_047496885.1). Lineage (NCBI taxonomy): Eukaryota > Metazoa > Chordata > Chondrichthyes > Carcharhiniformes > Scyliorhinidae > Scyliorhinus > Scyliorhinus torazame. Next base: position 22,727 of record NW_027308483.1, read on the forward strand.
CGAGAGAGGGATTGGAGAGAGAGAGAGAAGGATTGGAGTGACAAATAGGGATTGGAGGGTGATAGTGGGCTTGGTGAGAGAGAGAGGGAGGGATTAGAGAGAGAGAGCGAGAGGGATTAGAGAGAGAGCGATTGTAGAGAGATTTTGGAGAGAGAGAGAGAGGTTGGAGAGAGGGATTGGAGAGAGAGAGAGAGAGGGATTGTAGAGTGGGATTGTAGAGAGAGGGATTGGAGAGAGAGAGAGGGATTGGAGAGAGAGAGAGAGAGGGATTGGAGAGAGAGTGGGATTGGAGAGAGAGAGAGGGTTTGGAGAGAGACAGAGGGATTGGAGAGAGAGAGAGCGATTGGAGAGATAGAGAGATTGGAATGAGAGAGAGATTGGAGAGAGTGAGAAAGAGGGATTGGAGAGAGAGAGAGCGATTGGAGAGAGGGAGAGAGAGATTGAAGAGAGAGGGTGAGAGGGATTGGAGAGGGAGCGTTTGGAGAGAGAGAGAGAGATTGGAGACAGAGAGAGAGATTGGAGACAGTGAGAGGGATTGAAGAGAGGGATTGGAGAGAGAGAGAGAGATTGGAGACAGAGAGAGGGATTGGAGAGAGAGGGATTGGAGAGAGAGGGATTGGAGAGAGAGAGCGAGAGGGATTGGTGAGAGAGGGAGGGATTGGAGAGAGAGAGCAATTGGAGAGAGAGAGAGATGGATTGGAGGGAGAGCAAGGAATTGGAGAGAGCGAGAGAGGGATTCGAGAGAGAGAGAGAGAGGGATTGGAGAGAGAGAGAGGGATTGGAGAGAGATAGTGGGACTGGAGAGAGAGAGAGAGGGATCAATTGGAGAGAGAATGCGAGAGGGATTGGAGAGAGAGCGTTTGGAGAGAGATAGAGCGTTTGGAGAGAGAGAGAGAGAGATTGGAGAGAGAGAGAGAGAATGGAGAGAGAGAGAGAGTATGGAGAGAGAGAGAGAGATTAGGGAGGGAGAGAGAGAGAGGGATTGGAGAGAGAGAGAGGGAGGGATTGGAGAGAGAGAGAGAGGGATTGGAGAGAGACATAGAGAGATTGGAGAGAGAGAGAGAGGGATTGGAGAGAGAGAGTGATTGGTGAGAGAGAGACAGATTGGAGAGAGATTGGAGAGAGAGAGAGAGATTAGAGAGAGGGGGGACTGGCGAGCGAGAGAGAGGGATTGGAGAGAGAAAGAGAGTGATTGGAGAGAGAGAGAGAGAGGGATTGGAGTGAGATGGATTGGAGAGAGAGAGAGGGATTGGAGAGAGAGCGATTGGAGAGTGAGGGATTGGAGATTGAGAGAGGGATTGGAGAGAGAGAGCGAGAGGGATTGGAGAGAGAGAGAGGGATTGGAGAGAGAGAGCAATTGGAGAGAGAGAGAGAGAATGGAGAGAGAGAGATGGATTGGAGAGAGAGCAAGGAATTGGAGAGAGCGAGAGAGGGATTCGAGAGAGAGCGATTGGAGAGAGAGAGAGGGATTGGAGAGAGATAGTGGGACTGGAGAGAGAGAGAGAGGGATCAATTGGAGAGAGAATGCGAGAGGGATTGGAGAGAGAGCGTTTGGAGAGAGATAGAGCGTTTGGAGAGAGAGAGAGAGAGATTGGAGAGAGCGAGAGAGATTGGAGAGAGAGAGAGAGTATGGAGAGAGAGAGAGATTAGGGAGGGAGAGAGAGAGAGGGATTGGAGAGAGAGAGAGGGAGGGATTGGAGAGAGAGAGAGAGAGAGGGATTGGAGAGAGAAATAGAGAGATTGGAGAGAGAGAGAGAGAGGGATTGGAGAGAGAGAGAGGGATTGGAGAGAGAGGGGGGACTGGAGAGCGAGAGAGAGGGATTAGAGAGAGAGAGTGATTGGAGAGAGAGAGAAGGATTGGAGAGAGATGGATTGGAGAGGGAGAGAGGGATTGGAGAGAGAGCGATTGGAGAGTGAGGGAGAGAGAGATTGAAGAGAGAGAGATTGAAGAGAGAAAGATTGAAGAGAGAGAGATTAGAGAGAGAGAGAGAGAATGGAGAGAGAGGGATGCATTGGAGAGAGAGAGAGAGAGGAATTGGAGAGAGCGAGATAGGGATTCGAGTGAGAGAGAGAGGGAATGGAGAGAGAGAGAGCGATTGGAGAGAGATAGTGGAACTGGAGAGAGAGAGAGGGAGAAATTGGAGCGAGAGCGAGAGGGATTGGAGAGAGAGCGTTTGGAGAGTGAGAGAGAGATTGGAGTTAAAGAGAGAGATTGGAGACAGAGAGAGGGATTGGAGAGAGAGAGGGATTGGAGAGAGAGGGATTGGAGAGAGGGAGGGATTGGAGAGAGATAGAGAGAGAGGGATTGGAGAGAGAGAGTGAGAGGGATTGGAGAGAAAGAGAGGGATTGGAGAGAGAGAAAGAGGGATTGGAGAGAGAGGGATTGGAGAGAGAGGGAGGGATTTGTGAGAGAGCAATTGGAGAGAGCGAGAGAATGGAGAGAGAGAGAGATGGATTGGAGAGAGAGAGAGGAATTGGAGAGAGAGAGGGATTGGAGAGAGATAGTGGGACTGGAGAGAGAGAGAGAGAGGGAGCAATTGGAGAGAGAGTGCGAGAGGGATTGGAGAGAGAGAGATTGGAGAGAGAGAGAGAGAGAGGGGGATTGTAGAGAGAGGGATTGTAGAGAGAGAGTGAGGGATTGGAGAGAGAGAGAGAGAGGGGGATTGGTGAGAGAGAGAGCGGGATTGGAGAGAGAGGGATTGGAGAGAGAGAGAGGGATTGGAGAGAGAGAGAGGGATTGGAGAGAGAGGGATTGAAGAGAGAGGGAGGGATTTGAGAGTGAGAGAGAGCGATTGGAGAGAGATAGAGAAAATGGAGAGAGCGAGATGGATTGGAGAGAGAGAGAGGAATTGGAGAGAGCGAGAGAGGGATTGGAGAGAGCGAGAGAGGGATTGTAGAGAGAGAGAGAGAGGGATTGGAGTGAGAGTTAGGGATTGGAGGGTGATAGTGGGCTCGGTGAGAGAGAGAGAGAGGGATTGGAGAGAGAGAGGGAGGGATTAGAGAGAGAGAGCGAGAGGGATTAGAGAGAGAGCGATTGTAGAGAGAGAGTTTGGAGAGAGAAAGAGAGAGAGATTGGAGAGAGGGATTGGAGAGAGAGGGATTGTAGAGAGTGGGATTGTAGAGAGAGGGATTGGAGAGAGAGTGAGGGATTGGAGAAAGAGAGGGATTGGAGAAAGAGTGGGATTGGAGAGAGAGCGAGAGCGATTGGAGAGAGGGAGAGAGAAATTGGAGAGAGATATTGGAGAGAGAGAGAGAATGAAGCGAAAGAGATGGATTGGAGAGAGAGAGAGATGAATTGGAGAGAGCGAGAGAGGGATTCGAGAGAGAGAGAGAGGGATTGGAGAGAGAGAGAGGGGGATTGGAGAGAGATAGTGGGACTGGAGACAGAGAGGCAGAGGGATTGGAGAGAGAGAGAGAGAGAGGGATTGGAGAGAGAGAGGGAGGGATTGGAGAGAGAGAGCGAGAGGGAATTGAGAGAGAGCGTTTGGAGAGAGAGATTGGAGAGAAAGAGAGAGGGGTTGGAGACAGAGAGAGGGATTGGAGAGAGAGGGATTGGAGTGAGAGGGATTGGAGAGAGAGAGCAATTGGAGGGACAGAGAGTGGGATTGGAGAGAGAGGGAGGGATTGGAGAGAGGGATTGGAGAGAGAGAGGCATTGGAGAGAGAGAGAGGGATTGGAGAGAGAGAGAGTGATTGGTGAGAGAGAGAGAGGAATTGGAGAGAGAGAGAGGGATTGGAGGGAGAGGGTTTGGAGTGAGAGGGAGGGATTGGAGAGTGAGAGAGAGAGTGATTCGAGAGAGAGAGAGAGAAAGGAGAGAGAGAGATGGATTGGAAAGAGAGAGAGAGGAATTGGAGAGAGCGAGAGAGGGATTCGAGAGAGAGAGAGAGAGGGATTGGAGAGCGAGAGAGGGATTGGTGAGAGGGATTGGAGAGAGAGAGAGAGAGAGGGATTGTAGAGAGAGGGATTGTAGAGAGGGATTGGAGAGAGAGAGAGGGATTGGAGAGAGAGAGAGAGGGATGGGACAAAGAGAGGGATTGGAGAGAGAGTGGGATTGGAGAGAGAGAGAGAGCTATTGGAGAGAGTGAGAGAGAAATTGGAGAGCGAGATTGGAGTGAGAGAGAGATTGGAGAGAGTGAGAGAGAGGGATTGGAGAGAGAGAGAGGGATTGGTGAGAGAGAGAGATTGGAGAGAGAGAGAGATTGGAGAGAGAGAGGGGGATTGGAGAGAGAGAAATAGGGATTGGAGAGAGAGAGAGCGATTGGAGAGAGAGAGAGAGGGTTTGGAGAGAAAGAGAGGGGTTGGAGAGAGAGAAAGGGATTGGAGAGAGAGGGATTGGAGAGAGAGGGAGGGATTTGAGAGAGAGCAATTGGAGAGAGCGAGAGAATGGAGAGAGAGAGATGGATTGGAGAGAGAGAGAGGGATTGGAGAGAGAGAGGGATTGGAGAGAGATAGTGGGACTGGAGGGAGTGAGAGAGAGGGAGCAATTGGAGAGAGAGCGAGAGGGATTGGAGAGAGAGCGTTTGGAGAGTGAGAGAGAGATTCGAGTTAGAGAGAGAGATTGGAGACAGAGAGAGAGATTGGAGACAGAGAGAGGGATTGGAGAGAGAGGGATTGGAGAGAGAGAGGGATTGGAGAGAGAGAGGGATTGGAGAGAGAGAGGGATTGGAGACAGAGGGATTGGAGAGAGAGGGAGGGATTGGAGAGAGAGAGGGATTGGAGAGAGAGGGATTGGAGAGAGGGAGGGATTGGAGAGAGATAGAGAGAGAGGGATTGGAGAGAGAGAGAGGGATTGGAGAGAGAGAGAGGGATTGGTGAGAGAGAGAGATTGGAGAGAGATTGGAGAGAGAGAGAGATTGGAGAGAGAGAGAGATTGGAGAGAGAGAGGGGGATTGGAGAGAGAGAAAGAGGGATTGGAGAGAGAGAGAGCGATTGGAGAGAGAGAGAGGGTTTGGAGAGAGACAGAGGGATTGGACAGAGAGAGAGTGCGATTGGAGAGCGAGAGAGATTGGAGAGAGAGAGAGAGATTGTAGAGAGAGAGCGAGATTGGAGAGAGAGCTAGAGATTGGAGAGAGAGAGAGGGATTGGAGAGAGAGGGATTGTCGAGAGAGAGCGAGGGATCCGAGAGAGAGAGAGAGTGATTGGTGAGAGAGAGAGAGATTGGAGAGAGAGGGGGGACTGGAGAGCGAGAGAGAGGGATTAGAGAGAGAGAGTGATTGGAGAGAGAAGGATTGGAGAGAGATGGATTGGAGAGGGAGAGAGGGATTGGAGAGAGAGCGATTGGAGAGTGAGGGAGAGAGAGATTGAAGTGAGAGAGATTGAAGAGAGAAAGATTGAAGAGAGAGAGATTAGAGAGAGAGAGAGAGAATGGAGAGAGAGGGATGCATTGGAGAGAGAGAGAGAGAGGAATTGGAGAGAGCGAGATAGGGATTCGAGTGAGAGAGAGAGGGAATGGAGAGAGAGAGAGCGATTGGAGAGAGATAGTGGAACTGGAGAGAGAGAGAGGGAGAAATTGGAGCGAGAGCGAGAGGGATTGGAGAGAGAGCGTTTGGAGAGTGAGAGAGAGATTGGAGTTAAAGAGAGAGATTGGAGACAGAGAGAGGGATTGGAGAGAGAGAGGGATTGGAGAGAGAGGGATTGGAGAGAGGGAGGGATTGGAGAGAGATAGAGAGAGAGGGATTGGAGAGAGAGAGTGAGAGGGATTGGAGAGAAAGAGAGGGATTGGAGAGAGAGAAAGAGGGATTGGAGAGAGAGGGATTGGAGAGAGAGGGAGGGATTTGAGAGAGAGCAATTGGAGAGAGCGAGAGAATGGAGAGAGAGAGATGGATTGGAGAGAGAGAGAGGGATTGGAGAGAGAGAGGGATTGGAGAGAGATAGTGGGACTGGAGAGAGTGAGAGAGAGGGAGCAATTGGAGAGAGAGCGAGAGGGATTGGAGAGAGCTTTTGGAGAGTGAGAGAGAGATTGGAGTTAGAGAGAGAGATTGGAGACAGAGAGAGGGATTGGAGAGAGAGAGGGATTGGAGAGAGAGAGGGATTGGAGACAGAGGGATTGGAGAGAGAGAGAGGGATTGGAGAGAGAGAGGGATTGGAGAGAGAGGGATTTGAGAGAGGGAGGGATTGGAGAGAAAGAGAGGGATTGGAGAGAGAGAAAGAGGGATTGGAGAGAGAGGGATTGGAGAGAGAGGGAGGGATTTGAGAGAGAGCAATTGGAAAGAGCGAGAGAATGGAGAGAGAGAGATGGATTGGAGAGTGCGAGAGGGATTGGAGAGAGAGCGTTTGGAGAGAGAGAGAGATTGGAGAGAGAGAGAGAGATTGGAGAGAGAGAGAGGGATTGGAGAGAGAGGGATTGAAGAGAGAGGGAGGGATTTGAGAGAGAGAGAGAGAGCGATTGGAGAGAGAGAGATTGGAGAGAGATAGAGAAAATGGAGAGAGCGAGGTGGATTGGAGAGAGAGAGAGGAATTGGAGAGAGCGAGAGAGGGATTGGAGAGAGCGAGAGAGGGATTGGAGAGAGAGAGAGAAGGATTGGAGTGACAAATAGGGATTGGAGGGTGATAGTGGGCTTGGTGAGAGAGAGAGGGAGGGATTAGAGAGAGAGAGCGAGAGGGATTAGAGAGAGAGCGATTGTAGAGAGATTTTGGAGAGAGAGAGAGAGGTTGGAGAGAGGGATTGGAGAGAGAGAGAGAGAGGGATTGTAGAGTGGGATTGTAGAGAGAGGGATTGGAGAGAGAGAGAGGGATTGGAGAGAGAGAGAGAGAGGGATTGGAGAGAGAGTGGGATTGGAGAGAGAGAGAGGGTTTGGAGAGAGACAGAGGGATTGGAGAGAGAGAGAGCGATTGGAGAGATAGAGAGATTGGAATGAGAGAGAGATTGGAGAGAGTGAGAAAGAGGGATTGGAGAGAGAGAGAGCGATTGGAGAGAGGGAGAGAGAGATTGAAGAGAGAGGGTGAGAGGGATTGGAGAGGGAGCGTTTGGAGAGAGAGAGAGAGATTGGAGACAGAGAGAGAGATTGGAGACAGTGAGAGGGATTGAAGAGAGGGATTGGAGAGAGAGAGAGAGATTGGAGACAGAGAGAGGGATTGGAGAGAGAGGGATTGGAGAGAGAGGGATTGGAGAGAGAGAGCGAGAGGGATTGGTGAGAGAGGGAGGGATTGGAGAGAGAGAGCAATTGGAGAGAGAGAGAGATGGATTGGAGGGAGAGCAAGGAATTGGAGAGAGCGAGAGAGGGATTCGAGAGAGAGAGAGAGAGGGATTGGAGAGAGAGAGAGGGATTGGAGAGAGATAGTGGGACTGGAGAGAGAGAGAGAGGGATCAATTGGAGAGAGAATGCGAGAGGGATTGGAGAGAGAGCGTTTGGAGAGAGATAGAGCGTTTGGAGAGAGAGAGAGAGAGATTGGAGAGAGAGAGAGAGAATGGAGAGAGAGAGAGAGTATGGAGAGAGAGAGAGAGATTAGGGAGGGAGAGAGAGAGAGGGATTGGAGAGAGAGAGAGGGAGGGATTGGAGAGAGAGAGAGAGGGATTGGAGAGAGACATAGAGAGATTGGAGAGAGAGAGAGAGGGATTGGAGAGAGAGAGTGATTGGTGAGAGAGAGACAGATTGGAGAGAGATTGGAGAGAGAGAGAGAGATTAGAGAGAGGGGGGACTGGCGAGCGAGAGAGAGGGATTGGAGAGAGAAAGAGAGTGATTGGAGAGAGAGAGAGAGAGGGATTGGAGTGAGATGGATTGGAGAGAGAGAGAGGGATTGGAGAGAGAGCGATTGGAGAGTGAGGGATTGGAGATTGAGAGAGGGATTGGAGAGAGAGAGCGAGAGGGATTGGAGAGAGAGAGAGGGATTGGAGAGAGAGAGCAATTGGAGAGAGAGAGAGAGAATGGAGAGAGAGAGATGGATTGGAGAGAGAGCAAGGAATTGGAGAGAGCGAGAGAGGGATTCGAGAGAGAGCGATTGGAGAGAGAGAGAGGGATTGGAGAGAGATAGTGGGACTGGAGAGAGAGAGAGAGGGATCAATTGGAGAGAGAATGCGAGAGGGATTGGAGAGAGAGCGTTTGGAGAGAGATAGAGCGTTTGGAGAGAGAGAGAGAGAGATTGGAGAGAGCGAGAGAGATTGGAGAGAGAGAGAGAGTATGGAGAGAGAGAGAGATTAGGGAGGGAGAGAGAGAGAGGGATTGGAGAGAGAGAGAGGGAGGGATTGGAGAGAGAGAGAGAGAGAGGGATTGGAGAGAGAAATAGAGAGATTGGAGAGAGAGAGAGAGAGGGATTGGAGAGAGAGAGAGGGATTGGAGAGAGAGGGGGGACTGGAGAGCGAGAGAGAGGGATTAGAGAGAGAGAGTGATTGGAGAGAGAGAGAAGGATTGGAGAGAGATGGATTGGAGAGGGAGAGAGGGATTGGAGAGAGAGCGATTGGAGAGTGAGGGAGAGAGAGATTGAAGAGAGAGAGATTGAAGAGAGAAAGATTGAAGAGAGAGAGATTAGAGAGAGAGAGAGAGAATGGAGAGAGAGGGATGCATTGGAGAGAGAGAGAGAGAGGAATTGGAGAGAGCGAGATAGGGATTCGAGTGAGAGAGAGAGGGAATGGAGAGAGAGAGAGCGATTGGAGAGAGATAGTGGAACTGGAGAGAGAGAGAGGGAGAAATTGGAGCGAGAGCGAGAGGGATTGGAGAGAGAGCGTTTGGAGAGTGAGAGAGAGATTGGAGTTAAAGAGAGAGATTGGAGACAGAGAGAGGGATTGGAGAGAGAGAGGGATTGGAGAGAGAGGGATTGGAGAGAGGGTTTGGAGAGAGAGAGAGAGATTGGAGACAGAGAGAGGGATTGGAGAGAGAGGGATTGGAGAGAGGGAGGGATTGGAGAGAGATAGAGAGAGAGGGATTGGAGAGAGAGAGTGAGAGGGATTGGAGAGAAAGAGAGGGATTGGAGAGAGAGAAAGAGGGATTGGAGAGAGAGGGATTGGAGAGAGAGGGAGGGATTTGAGAGAGAGCAATTGGAGAGAGCGAGAGAATGGAGAGAGAGAGATGGATTGGAGAGAGAGAGAGGGATTGGAGAGAGAGAGGGATTGGAGAGAGATAGTGGGACTGGAGAGAGTGAGAGAGAGGGAGCAATTGGAGAGAGAGCGAGAGGGATTGGAGAGAGAGCGTTTGGAGAGTGAGAGAGAGATTGGAGTTAGAGAGAGAGATTGGAGACAGAGAGAGGGATTGGAGAGAGAGAGGGATTGGAGAGAGAGAGGGATTGGAGACAGAGGGATTGGAGAGAGAGAGAGGGATTGGAGAGAGAGAGGGATTGGAGAGAGAGGGATTTGAGAGAGGGAGGGATTGGAGAGAGACAGAGAGAGAGGGATTGGAGAGAGAGAGGGATTGGAGAGAGAGAGGGATTGGAGAGAAAGAGAGGGATTGGAGAGAGAGAAAGAGGGATTGGAGAGAGAGGGATTGGAGAGAGAGGGAGGGATTTGAGAGAGAGCAATTGGAAAGAGCGAGAGAATGGAGAGAGAGAGATGGATTGGAGAGTGCGAGAGGGATTGGAGAGAGAGCGTTTGGAGAGAGAGAGAGATTGGAGAGAGAGAGAGAGATTGGAGAGAGAGAGAGGGATTGGAGAGAGAGGGATTGAAGAGAGAGGGAGGGATTTGAGAGAGAGAGAGAGAGCGATTGGAGAGAGAGAGATTGGAGAGAGATAGAGAAAATGGAGAGAGCGAGGTGGATTGGAGAGAGAGAGAGGAATTGGAGAGAGCGAGAGAGGGATTGGAGAGAGAGAGAGAGGGATTGGAGTGACAGATAGTGATTGGAGGGTGATAGTGGGCTTGGTGAGAGAGAGAGAGAGGGATTGGAGAGTGAGAGGGAGGGATTAGAGAGAGAGAGCGAGAGGGATTAGAGAGAGAGCGATTGTAGAGAGATTTTGGAGAGAGAGAGAGAGATTGGAGAGAGGGATTGGAGAGAGAGAGGGATTGTAGAGTGGGATTGTAGAGAGAGGGATTGGAGAGAGAGAGAGGGATTGGAGAGAGAGAGAGAGAGGGATTGGAGAGAGAGTGGGATTGGAGAGAGAGAGAGAGAGAAATTGGAGAGAGAGATTGGAGAGAGGGAGAGGGATTGGAGAGATAGAGAGATTGGAATGAGAGAGAGATTGGAGAGAGTGAGAAAGAGGGATTGGAGAGAGAGAGAGGGATTGGTGACACAGAGAGATTGAAGAGAGATTGGAGAGAGAGAGAGATTGGAGAGAGAGAGGGGGATTGGAGAGAGATAGAGAGAGGGATTGGAGAGAGAGAGAGGGATTGGAGAGAGAGAGAGGGTTTGGCGAGAGACAGAGGGATTGGAGAGAGAGAGAGGGAGGGATTGGAGAGAGAGAGAGAGGGATTGGAGAGAGACATAGAGAGATTGGAGAGAGAGAGAGAGGGATTGGAGAGAGAGAGAGTGATTGGTGAGAGAGAGACAGATTGGAGAGAGATTGGAGAGAGAGAGAGAGATTAGAGAGAGGGGGGACTGGCGAGCGAGAGAGAGGGATTGGAGAGAGAAAGAGAGTGATTGGAGAGAGAGAGAGAGAGGGATTGGAGTGAGATGGATTGGAGAGAGAGAGAGGGATTGGAGAGAGAGCGATTGGAGAGTGAGGGATTGGAGATTGAGAGAGGGATTGGAGAGAGAGAGCGAGAGGGATTGGAGAGAGAGGGAGGGATTGGAGAGAGAGAGCAATTGGAGAGAGAGAGAGAATGGAGAGAGAGAGATGGATTGGAGAGAGAGCAAGAAATTGGAGAGAGCGAGAGAGGGATTCGAGAGAGAGAGAGAGAGCGATTGGAGAGAGAGAGAGGGATTGGAGAGAGATAGTGGGACTGGAGAGAGAGAGAGAGGGATCAATTGGAGAGAGAATGCGAGAGGGATTGGAGAGAGAGCGTTTGGAGAGAGATAGAGCGTTTGGAGAGAGAGAGAGAGAGATTGGAGAGAGCGAGAGAGATTGGAGAGAGAGAGAGAGTATGGAGAGAGAGAGAGAGATTAGGGAGGGAGAGAGAGAGAGGGATTGGAGAGAGAGAGAGGGAGGGATTGGAGAGAGAGAGAGAGAGAGGGATTGGAGAGAGAAATAGAGAGATTGGAGAGAGAGAGAGAGAGGGATTGGAGAGAGAGAGAGGGATTGGAGAGAGGGGGGGGACTGGAGAGCGAGAGAGAGGGATTAGAGAGAGAGAGTGATTGGAGAGAGAGAGAGAAGGATTGGAGAGAGATGGATTGGAGAGGGAGAGAGGGATTGGAGAGAGAGCGATTGGAGAGTGAGGGAGAGAGAGATTGAAGAGAGAGAGATTGAAGAGAGAAAGATTGAAGAGAGAGAGATTAGAGAGAGAGAGAGAGAATGGTGAGAGAGGGATGCATTGGAGAGAGAGAGAGAGAGGAATTGGAGAGAGCGAGATAGGGATTCGAGTGAGAGAGAGAGGGAATGGAGAGAGAGAGAGCGATTGGAGAGAGATAGTGGAACTGGAGAGAGAGAGAGGGAGAAATTGGAGCGGGAGCGAGAGGGATTGGAGAGAGAGCGTTTGGAGAGTGAGAGAGAGATTGGAGTTAAAGAGAGAGATTGGAGACAGAGAGAGGGATTGGAGAGAGAGAGGGATTGGAGAGAGAGGGATTGGAGAGAGGGTTTGGAGAGAGAGAGAGAGATTGGAGACAGAGAGAGGGATTGGAGAGAGAGGGATTGGAGAGAGGGAGGGATTGGAGAGAGATAGAGAGAGAGGGATTGGAGAGAGAGAGTGAGAGGGATTGGAGAGTAAGAGAGGAATTGGAGAGAGAGAAAGAGGGATTGGAGAGAGAGGGATTGGAGAGAGAGGGAGGGATTTGAGAGAGAGCAATTGGAGAGAGCGAGAGAATGGAGAGAGAGAGATGGATTGGAGAGAGAGAGAGGGATTGGAGAGAGAGAGGGATTGGAGAGAGATAGTGGGACTGGAGAGAGTGAGAGAGAGGGAGCAATTGGAGAGAGAGCGAGAGGGATTGGAGAGAGAGCGTTTGGAGAGTGAGAGAGAGATTGGAGTTAGAGAGAGAGATTGGAGACAGAGAGAGGGATTGGAGAGAGAGAGGGATTGGAGAGAGAGAGGGATTGGAGACAGAGGGATTGGAGAGAGAGAGAGGGATTGGAGAGAGAGAGGGATTGGAGAGAGAGGGATTTGAGAGAGGGAGGGATTGGAGAGAGATAGAGAGAGAGGGATTGGAGAGAGAGAGGGATTGGAGAGAAAGAGAGGGATTGGAGAGAGAGAAAGAGGGATTGGAGAGAGAGGGATTGGAGAGAGAGAGAGGGATTGGAGAGAGAGGGAGGGATTTGAGAGAGAGCAATTGGAAAGAGCGAGAGAATGGAGAGAGAGAGATGGATTGGAGAGTGCGAGAGGGATTGGAGAGAGAGCGTTTGGAGAGAGAGAGAGATTGGAGAGAGAGAGAGAGATTGGAGAGAGGGATTGGAGAGAGAGGGATTGAAGAGAGAGGGAGGGATTTGAGAGAGAGAGAGAGAGCGATTGGAGAGAGAGAGATTGGAGAGAGATAGAGAAAATGGAGAGAGCGAGGTGGATTGGAGAGAGAGAGAGGAATTGGAGAGAGCGAGAGAGGGATTGGAGAGAGCGAGAGAGGGATTGGAGAGAGAGAGAGAGGGATTGGAGTGACAGATAGGGATTGGAGGGTGATAGTGGGCTTGGTGAGAGAGAGAGAGAGGGATTGGAGAGAGAGAGGGAGGGATTAGAGAGAGAGAGCGAGAGGGATTAGAGAGAGAGCGATTGTAGAGAGATTTTGGAGAGAGAGAGAGAGATTGGAGAGAGGGATTGGAGAGAGAGAGAGAGAGGGATTGTAGAGTGGGATTGTAGAGAGAGGGATTGGAGAGAGAGAGAGGGATTGGAGAGAGAGAGAGAGAGGGATTGGAGAGAGAGTGGGATTGGAGAGAGAGAGAGAGAGAAATTGGAGAGAGAGATTGGAGAGAGGGAGAGGGATTGGAGAGATAGAGAGATTGGAATGAGAGAGAGATTGGAGAGAGTGAGAAAGAGGGATTGGAGAGAGAGAGAGGGATTGGTGACACAGAGAGATTGAAGAGAGATTGGAGAGAGAGATTGGAGAGAGAGAGGGGGATTGGAGAGAGATAGAGAGAGGGATTGGAGAGAGAGAGAGGGATTGGAGAGAGAGAGAGGGTTTGGAGAGAGACAGAGGGATTGGAGAGAGAGAGAGCGATTGGAGAGAGGGAGAGAGATTGAAGAGAGAGGGTGAGAGGGATTGGAGAGGGAGCGTTTGGAGAGAGAGAGAGAGATTGGAGACAGAGAGAGAGATTGGAGACAGTGAGAGGGATTGAAGAGAGGGATTGGAGAGAGAGAGAGAGATTGGAGACAGAGAGAGGGATTGGAGAGAGAGGGATTGGAGAGAGAGGGATTGGAGAGAGAGAGCGAGAGGGATTGGTGAGAGAGGGAGGGATTGGAGAGAGAGAGCAATTGGAGAGAGAGAGAGATGGATTGGAGGGAGAGCAAGGAATTGGAGAGAGCGAGAGAGGGATTCGAGAGAGAGAGAGAGGGATTGGAGAGAGAGAGAGGGATTGGAGAGAGATAGTGGGACTGGAGAGAGAGAGAGAGGGATCAATTGGAGAGAGAATGCGAGAGGGATTGGAGAGAGAGCGTTTGGAGAGAGATAGAGCGTTTGGAGAGAGAGAGAGAGATTGGAGAGAGAGAGAGAGAATGGAGAGAGAGAGAGAGTATGGAGAGAGAGAGAGAGATTAGGGAGGGAGAGAGAGGGAGGGATTGGAGAGAGAGAGAAAGGGATTGGAGAGAGACATAGAGAGATTGGAGAGAGAGAGAGGGATTGGAGAGAGAGAGAGTGATTGGAGAGAGAGAGAGAGAGATTAGAGAGAGGGGGGACTGGCGAGCGAGAGAGAGGGATTGGAGAGAGAAAGAGAGTGATTGGAGAGAGAGAGAGAGAGGGATTGGAGTGAGATGGATTGGAGAGAGAGAGAGGGATTGGAGAGAGAGCGATTGGAGAGTGAGGGATTGGAGAGAGAGGGAGGGATTGGAGAGAGAGAGCAATTGGAGAGAGAGAGAGAATGGAGAGAGAGAGATGGATTGGAGAGAGAGCAAGGAATTGGAGAGAGCGAGAGAGGGATTCGAGAGAGAGAGAGAGAGCGATTGGAGAGAGAGAGAGGGATTGGAGAGAGATAGTGGGACTGGAGAGAGAGAGAGAGGGATCAATTGGAGAGAGAATGCGAGAGGGATTGGAGAGAGAGCGTTTGGAGAGAGATAGAGCGTTTGGAGAGAGAGAGAGAGAGAGGGATTGGAGAGAGAGGCAGAGATTGGAGAGAGAGAGAGAGTATGGAGAGAGAGAGAGAGATTAGGGAGGGAGAGAGAGAGAGGGATTGGAGAGAGAGAGAGGGAGGGATTGGAGAGAGAGAGAGAGAGAGGGATTGGAGAGAGAAATAGAGAGATTGGAGAGAGAGAGAGAGAGGGATTGGAGAGAGAGAGAGGGATTGGTGAGAGAGAGACAGATTGGAGAGAGATTGGAGAGAGAGAGAGAGATTGGAGAGAGGGGGGACTGGCGAGCGAGAGAGAGGGATTGGAGAGAGAAAGAGAGTGATTGGAGAGAGAGAGAGAGAGGGATTGGAGTGAGATGGATTGGAGAGAGAGAGAGTGATTGGAGAGAGAGTTATTGGAGAGTGAGGGATTGGAGATTGAGAGAGGGATTGGAGAGAGAGAGCGAGAGGGATTGGAGAGAGAGGGAGGGATTGGAGAGAGAGAGAGGGATTGGAGATTGAGAGAGGGATTGGAGAGAGAGAGAGCAATTGGAGTGAGGGAGAGAGAGATTGAAGAGAGAGAGATTGAAGAGAGAGAGATTGAAGAGAGAGAGATTGAAGAGAGAGAGATTGAAGAGAGAGAGATTGGAGAGAGAGAGAGAATGGAGAGAGAGGGATGCATTGGAGAGAGAGAGAGAGAGGAATTGGAGAGAGCGAGATAGGGATTCGAGTGAGAGAGAGAGGGATTGGAGAGAGGGAGGGATTGGAGAGGGATAGTGGAACTGGAGAGAGAGAGAGGGAGCAATTGGAGAGAGAGCGAGAGGGATTGGAGAGAGAGCGGTTGGAGAGTGAGAGAGAGATTGGAGTTAGAGAGAGAGATTGGAGACTGAGGGAGGGATTGGAGACAGAGAGAGGGATTGGAGAGAGAGAGGGATTGGAGAGAGAGGGATTGGAGAGAGAGAGAAAGATTGGAGACAGAGAGAGGGATTGGAGAGAGAGAGGGATTGGAGAGAGAGGAATTGGAGAGTGGGAGGGATTGGAGAGAGAGAGAGATAGGGATTGGAGAGAGAGAGAGACGGATTGGATTGAAATAGAGGGTTGGAGAGAGAGAAAGAGGGATTGGAGAGAGAGGGATTGGAGAGAGAGGGAGGGATTTGTGAGAGAACAATTGGAGAGAGCGAGAGAATGGAGAGAGAGAGATGGATTGGAGAGAGAGAGAGGAATTGGAGAGAGAGAGGGATTGGAGAGAGATAGTGGGACTGGAGAGAGAGAGAGAGAGGGAGCAATTGGAGAGAGAGTGCGAGAGGGATTGGAGAGAGCGTTTGGAGAGAGAGAGAGATTGGAGAGAGAGAGAGAGAGGGAGGGAATGTAGAGAGAGGGATTGTAGAGAGAGAGCGAGGGATTGGAGAGAGAGAGAGAGGGGGATTGGTGAGAGAGAGAGAGGGATTGGAGAGAGAGGGATTGGAGAGAGAGGGATTGGAGAGAGAGAGGGATTGGAGCGAGAGAGAGAGAGGGATTTGAGAGAGAGAGAGGGATTGGAGTGAGAGAGAGCGATTGGAGAGAGATAGAGAAAATGGAGAGAGCGAGATGGATTGGAGAGAGAGAGAGGAATTGGAGAGAGCGAGAGAGGAATTGGAGAGAGCGAGAGAGGGATTGTAGAGAGAGAGAGAGGGATTGGAGTGAGAGATAGGGATTGGAGGGTGATAGTGAGCTCGGTGAGAGAGAGAGAGAGAGGGATTGGAGAGAGAGAGGGAGGGATTAGAGAGAGAGAGCGAGAGGGATTAGAGAGAGAGCGATTGTTGAGAGAGAGAGAGAGAGATTGGAGAGAGGGATTGGAGAGAGAGGGATTGTAGAGAGTGCGATTGTAGAGAGAGGGATTGGAGAGAGAGAGAGGGATTGGAGAAAGAGAGGGATTGGAGAAAGAGTGGGATTGGAGAGAGAGCGAGAGCGATTGGAGAGAGGGAGAGAGAAATTGGAGAGAGATATTGGAGAGAGAGAGAGAATGAAGCGAGAGAGATGGATTGGAGAGAGAGAGAGAGATGAATTGGAGAGAGGGAGAGAGGGATTCGAGAGAGAGAGAGAGGGATTGGAGAGAGAGAGAGAGAGGGATTAGAGAGAGATAGTGGGACTGGAGACAGAGAGGCAGAGGGATTGGAGAGAGAGAGCGAGAGGGATTGGAGAGAGAGCGTTTGGAGAGAGAGATTGGAGAGAAAGAGAGAGGGGTTGGAGACAGAGAGAGGGATTGGAGAGAGAGGGATTGGAGAGAGAGGGATTGGAGAGAGAGGGATTGGAGAGAGAGAGCAATTGGAGGGACAGAGAGTGGGATTGGAGAGAGAGGGAGGGATTGGAGAGAGGGATTGGAGAGAGAGAGGCATTGGAGAGAGAGAGAGTGATTGGTGAGAGAGAGAGAGGAATTGGAGAGAGAGAGAGGGATTGGAGGGAGAGGGTTTGGAGTGAGTGGGAGGGATTGGAGAGTGAGAGAGAGAGTGATTCGAGAGAGAGAGAGAGAAAGGAGAGAGAGAGATGGATTGGAAAGAGAGAGAGAGGAATTGGAGAGAGCGAGAGAGGGATTCGAGAGAGAGAGAGAGAGGGATTGGAGAGCGAGAGAGGGATTGGTGAGAGGGATTGGCGAGAGAGAGAGAGGGATTGTAGAGAGTGGGATTGTAGAGAGAGGGATTGGAGAGAGAGAGAGGGATTGGAGAGAGAGAGAGAGGGATGGGACAAAGAGAGGGATTGGAGAGAGAGGGAGGGATTGGAGATTGAGAGAGGGATTGGAGAGAGAGAGAGCAATTGGAGTGAGGGAGAGAGAGATTGAAGAGAGAGAGATTGAAGAGAGAGAGATTGAAGAGAGAGAGATTGAAGAGAGAGAGATTGAAGAGAGAGAGAGAGAGAATGGAGAGAGAGGGATGCATTGGAGAGAGAGAGAGAGAGGAATTGGAGAGAGCGAGATAGGGATTCGAGTGAGAGAGAGAGGGATTGGAGAGAGGGAGGGATTGGAGAGGGATAGTGGAACTGGAGAGAGAGAGAGGGAGCAATTGGAGAGAGAGCGAGAGGGATTGGAGAGAGAGCGGTTGGAGAGTGAGAGAGAGATTGGAGTTAGAGAGAGAGATTGGAGACTGAGGGAGGGATTGGAGACAGAGAGAGGGATTGGAGAGAGAGAGGGATTGGAGAGAGAGGGATTGGAGAGAGAGAGAAAGATTGGAGACAGAGAGAGGGATTGGAGAGAGAGAGGGATTGGAGAGAGAGGAATTGGAGAGTGGGAGGGATTGGAGAGAGAGAGAGATAGGGATTGGAGAGAGAGAGAGACGGATTGGATTGAAATAGAGGGTTGGAGAGAGAGAAAGAGGGATTGGAGAGAGAGGGATTGGAGAGAGAGGGAGGGATTTGTGAGAGAACAATTGGAGAGAGCGAGAGAATGGAGAGAGAGAGATGGATTGGAGAGAGAGAGAGGAATTGGAGAGAGAGAGGGATTGGAGAGAGATAGTGGGACTGGAGTGAGAGAGAGAGAGGGAGCAATTGGAGAGAGAGTGCGAGAGGGATTGGAGAGAGCGTTTGGAGAGAGAGAGAGATTGGAGAGAGAGAGAGAGAGAGAGAGGGATTGTAGAGAGAGGGATTGTAGAGAGAGAGCGAGGGATTGGAGAGAGAGAGAGAGGGGGATTGGTGAGAGAGAGAGAGGGATTGGAGAGAGAGGGATTGGAGAGAGAGGGAGCGATTGGAGAGAGAGAGAGGGATTGGAGCGAGAGAGAGAGAGGGATTTGAGAGAGAGAGGGATTGGAGAGAGAGAGAGGGATTGGAGAGAGAGGGATTGAAGAGAGAGGGAGGGATTTGAGAGTGAGAGAGAGCGATTGGAGAGAGATAGAGAAAATGGAGAGAGCGAGATGGATTGGAGAGAGAGAGAGGAATTGGAGAGAGCGAGAGAGGGATTGGAGAGAGCGAGAGAGGGATTGTAGAGAGAGAGAGAGGGATTGGAGTGAGAGATAGGGATTGGAGGGTGATAGTGAGCTCGGTGAGAGAGAGAGAGAGAGGGATTGGAGAGAGAGAGGGAGGGATTAGAGAGAGAGAGCGAGAGGGATTAGAGAGAGAGCGATTGTAGAGAGAGAGTTTGGAGAGAGAGAGAGAGAGATTGGAGAGAGGGATTGGAGAGAGAGGGATTGTAGAGAGTGGGATTGTAGAGAGAGGGATTGGAGAGAGAGAGAGGGATTGGAGAAAGAGAGGGATTGGAGAAAGAGTGGGATTGGAGAGAGAGCGAGAGCGATTGGAGAGAGGGAGAGAGAAATTGGAGAGAGATATTGGAGAGAGAGAGAGAATGAAGCGAGAGAGATGGATTGGAGAGAGAGAGAGAGATGAATTGGAGAGAGCGAGAGAGGGATTCGAGAGAGAGAGAGAGGGATTGGAGAGAGAGAGAGAGGGGGATTAGAGAGAGATAGTGGGACTGGAGACAGAGAGGCAGAGGGATTGGAGAGAGAGAGCGAGAGGGATTGGAGAGAGAGCGTTTGGAGAGAGAGATTGGAGAGAAAGAGAGAGGGGTTGGAGACAGAGAGAGGGATTGGAGAGAGAGGGATTGGAGAGAGAGGGATTGGAGAGAGAGAGCAATTGGAGGGACAGAGAGTGGGATTGGAGAGAGAGGGAGGGATTGGAGAGAGGGATTGGAGAGAGAGAGGCATTGGAGAGAGAGAGAGAGGGATTGGAGAGAGAGAGAGGGATTGGAGGGAGAGGGTTTGGAGTGAGAGAGAGTGATTCGAGAGAGAGAGAGAGAAAGGAGAGAGAGAGATGGATTGGAAAGAGAGAGAGAGGAATTGGAGAGAGCGAGAGAGGGATTCGAGAGAGAGAGAGAGAGAGGGATTGGAGAGCGAGAGAGGGATTGGTGAGAGGGATTGGAGAGAGAGAGAGAGGGATTGTAGAGAGTGGGATTGTAGAGAGAGGGATTGGAGAGAGAGAGAGGGATTGGAGAGAGAGAGAGAGGGATGGGACAAAGAGAGGGATTGGAGAGAGAGTGGGATTGGAGAGAGAGAGAGAGCGATTGGAGAGAGGGAGAGAGAAATTGGAGAGCGAGATTGGAGTGAGAGAGAGATTGGAGAGAGTGGGAGAGAGGGATTGGAGAGAGAGAGAGGGATTGGTGAGAGAGAGAGATTGGAGAGAGAGAGAGATTGGAGAGAGAGTGGGGGATTGGAGAGAGAGAAAGAGGGATTGGAGAGAGAGAGAGCGATTGGAGAGAGAGAGGGTTTGGAGAGAAAGAGAGGGGTTGGAGAGAGAGAAAGAGGGATTGGAGAGAGAGGGATTGGAGATAGAGGGAGGGATTTGAGAGAGAGAGAGATTGGAGAGAGAGAGAGAGATTGGAGAGAGAGAGCGAGATTGGAGAGAGAGCTAGAGATTGGAGAGAGAGAGAGGGATTGGAGAGAGAGGGATTGTAGAGCGAGAGCGAGGGATTGGAGAGAGAGAGAGAGAGGGGGATTGGTGAGAGAGAGAGCGGGATTGGAGAGAGAGAGAGGGATTGGAGAGAGAGGGATTGGAGAGAGAGGGAGCGATTGGAGAGAGAGGGATTGAAGAGAGAGGGAGGGATTTGAGAGTGAGAGAGAGCGATTGGAGAGAGATAGAGAAAATGGAGAGAGCGAGAGGAATTGGAGAGAGCGAGAGAGGAATTGGAGAGAGCGAGAGAGGGATTGGAGAGAGCGAGAGAGGGATTGTAGAGAGAGAGAGAGGGATTGGAGTGAGAGATAGGGATTGGAGGGTGATAGTGGGCTCGGTGAGAGAGAGAGAGAGAGGGATTGGAGAGAGAGAGGGAGGGATTAGAGAGAGAGAGCGAGAGGGATTAGAGAGAGCGATTGTAGAGAGAGAGTTTGGAGAGAGAGAGAGAGAGATTGGAGAGAGGGATTGGAGAGAGAGGGATTGTAGAGAGTGGGATTGTAGAGAGAGGGATTGGAGAGAGAGAGAGGGATTGGAGAAAGAGAGGGATTGGAGAAAGAGTGGGATTGGAGAGAGAGCGTGAGCGATTGGAGAGAGGGAGAGAGAAATTGGAGAGAGATATTGGAGAGAGAGAGAGAATGAAGCGAGAGAGATGGATTGGAGAGAGAGAGAGATGAATTGGAGAGAGCGAGAGAGGGATTCGAGAGAGAGAGAGAGGGATTGGAGAGAGAGAGAGAGAGAGGGACTGGAGAGAGAGAGGGAGGGATTGGAGAGAGAGGGATTGTCGAGAGAGAGCGAGGGATTCGAGAGAGAGAGAGAGGGATTGGTGAGAGAGAGAGAGATTGGAGAGAGAGGGGGGACTGGAGAGCGAGAGAGAGGGATTGGAGAGAGAGAGAGAGTGATTGGAGAGAGAGAGAGAGAGAGATTGGAGAGAGGGATTGGAGAGAGAGGGATTGTAGAGAGTGGGATTGTAGAGAGAGGGATTGGAGAGAGAGAGAGGGATTGGAGAGAGAGAGAGGGATTGGAGAAAGAGAGGGATTGGAGAAAGAGTGGGATTGGAGAGAGAGCGTGAGCGATTGGAGAGAGGGAGAGAGAAATTGGAGAGAGATATTGGAGAGAGAGAGAGAATGAAGCGAGAGAGATGGATTGGAGAGAGAGAGAGATGAATTGGAGAGAGCGAGAGAGGGATTCGAGAGAGAGAGAGAGGGATTGGAGAGAGAGAGAGGGATTGGAGAGAGATAGTGGGACTGGAGACAGAGAGGCAGAGGGATTGGAGAGAGAGAGAGAGAGGGACTGGAGAGAGAGAGGGAGGGATTGGAGAGAGAGAGCGAGAGGGATTGGAGAGAGAGCGTTTGGAGAGAGAGATTGGAGAGAAAGAGAGAGGGGTTGGAGACAGAGAGAGGGATTGGAGAGAGAGGGATTGGAGAGAGAGGGATTGGAGAGAGAGGGATTGGAGAGAGAGAGCAATTGGAGGGACAGAGAGTGGGATTGGAGAGAGAGGGAGGGATTGGAGAGAGGGATTGGAGAGAGACAGGCATTGGAGAGAGAGAGAGAGGGATTGGAGAGAGAGAGAGTGATTGGTGAGAGAGAGAGAGGAATTGGAGAGAGAGAGAGGGATTGGAGGGAGAGGGTTTGGAGTGAGAGGGAGGGATTGGAGAGTGAGAGAGAGAGTGATTCGAGAGAGAGAGAGAGAAAGGAGAGAGAGAGATGGATTGGAAAGAGAGAGAGAGGAATTGGAGAGAGCGAGAGAGGGATTCGAGAGAGAGAGAGAGGGATTGGAGAGAGAGAGAGAGAGGGACTGGAGAGAGAGAGGGAGGGATTGGAGAGAGAGGGATTGTCGAGAGAGAGCGAGGGATTCGAGAGAGAGAGAGAGGGATTGGTGAGAGAGAGAGAGATTGGAGAGAGAGGGGGGACTGGAGAGCGGGAGAGAGGGATTGGAGAGAGAGAGAGAGTGATTGGAGAGAGAGAGAGAGAGAGATTGGAGAGAGGGATTGGAGAGAGAGGGATTGTAGAGAGTGGGATTGTAGAGAGTGGGATTGTAGAGAGAGGGATTGGAGAGAGAGAGGGGGATTGGAGAAAGAGAGGGATTGGAGAAAGAGTGGGATTGGAGAGAGAGCGTGAGCGATTGGAGAGAGGGAGAGAGAAATTGGAGAGAGATATTGGAGAGAGAGAGAGAATGAAGCGAGAGAGATGGATTGGAGAGAGAGAGAGATGAATTGGAGAGAGCGAGAGAGGGATTCGAGAGAGAGAGAGAGAGAGAGGGATTGGAGAGAGAGAGAGAGAGGGATTGGAGAGAGATAGTGGGACTGGAGACAGAGAGGCAGAGGGATTGGAGAGAGAGAGAGAGAGGGACTGGAGAGAGAGGGCGAGGGATTGGAGAGAGAGAGCGAGAGGGATTGGAGAGAGAGCGTTTGGAGAGAGAGATTGGAGAGAAAGAGAGAGGGGTTGGAGTCAGAGAGAGGGATTGGAGAGAGAGGGATTGGAGAGAGAGGGATTGGAGAGAGAGAGCAATTGGAGGGACAGAGAGTGGGATTGGAGAGAGAAGGAGGGATTGGAGAGAGGGATTGGAGAGAGACAGGCATTGGAGAGAGAGAGAGAGGGATTGGAAAGAGAGAGAGTGATTGGTGAGAGAGAGAGAGGAATTGGAGAGAGAGAGAGGGATTGGAGGGAGAGGGTTTGGAGTGAGAGGGAGGGATTGGAGAGTGAGAGAGAGAGTGATTCGAGAGAGAGAGAGAGAAAGGAGAGAGAGAGATGGATTGGAAAGAGAGAGAGAGGAATTGGAGAGAGCAAGAGAGGGATGAGAGAGAGAGAGAGAGAGGGATTGGAGAGCGAGAGAGGGATTGGTGAGAGGGATTGGAGAGAGAGAGAGAGAGGGATTGTAGAGAGTGGGATTGTAGAGAGAGGGATTGGAGAGAGAGAGGGGGATTGGAGAGAGAGAGAGAGGGATGGGACAAAGAGAGGGATTGGAGAGAGAGTGGGATTGGAGAGAGAGAGCGAGCGATTGGAGAGAGGGAGAGAGAAATTGGAGAGCGAGATTGGAGTGAGAGAGAGATTGGAGAGAGAGAGAGATTGGAGAGAGAGAGAGGGATTGGAGAGAGAGAGAGGGATTGGTGAGAGAGAGAGATTGGAGAGAGAGAGAGATTGGAGAGAGAGAGAGAGATTGGAGAGAGAGAGGGGGATTGGAGAGAGAGAAAGAGGGATTGGAGAGAGAGAGCGATTGGAGAGAGAGAGAGAGATTGGAGAGAGAGCTAGAGATTGGAGAGAGAGAGAGGGATTGGAGAGAGAGGGATTGTCGAGAGAGAGCGAGGGATTCGAGAGAGAGAGAGCGGGATTGGTGAGAGAGAGAGAGATTGGAGAGAGAGGGGGGACTGGAGAGCGAGAGAGAGGGATTGAAGAGAGAGAGAGTGATTGGAGAGAGAGAGAGAGAGAGAGGGATTGGAGAGAGATGGATTGGAGACGGAGAGAGGGATTGGAGAGAGAGCGATTGGAGAGTGAGGGAGAGAGAGATTGAAGAGAGAGAGATTGAAGAGAGAAAGATTGAAGAGAGAGAGATTAGAGAGAGAGAGAGAGAGAGAATGGAGAGAGAGGGATGCATTGGAGAGAGAGAGAGAGAGGAATTGGAGAGAGCGAGATAGGGATTCGAGTGAGAGAGAGAGGGATTGGAGAGAGAGAGCGATTGGAGAGAGATAGTGGAACTGGAGAGAGAGAGAGGGAGAAATTGGAGCGAGAGCGAGAGGGATTGGAGAGAGCGTTTGGAGAGTGAGAGAGAGATTGGAGTTAGAGAGAGAGATTGGAGACAGAGAGAGGGATTGGAGAGAGAGAGGGATTGGAGAGAGAGGGATTGGAGAGAGAGGGATTGGAGTGAGAGGGTTTGGAGAGAGAGAGAGAGATTGGAGACAGAGAGAGGGATTGGAGAGAGAGAGATTGGAGAGAGAGGGATCGGAGAGAGGGAGGGATTGGAGAGAGATAGAGAGAGAGGGATTGGAGAGAGAGAGTGAGAGGGATTGGAGAGAGAGAAAGAGGGATTGGAGCGAGAGGGATTGGAGAGAGAGGGAGGGATTTGAGAGAGAGCAATTGGAGAGAGCGAGAGAATGGAGAGAGCGAGATGGATTGGAGAGAGAGAGAGGGATTGGAGAGAGAGAGGGATTGGAGAGATAGTGGGACTGGAGAGAGTGAGAGAGAGGGGGCAATTGGAGAGAGAGCGAGAGGGATTGGAGAGAGAGCGTTTGGAGAGTGAGAGAGAGATTTGAGTTAGAGAGAGAGATTGGAGACAGAGAGAGGGATTGGAGAGAGAGAGGGATTGGAGAGAGAGAGGGATTGGAGAGAGAGAGGGATTGGAGAGAGAGGGATTGGAGACAGAGGGATTGGAGAGAGAGAGAGGGATTGGAGAGAGAGAGGGATTGGAGAGAGAGGGATTGGAGAGAGGGAGGGATTGGAGAGCGATAGAGAGAGAGGGATTGGAGAGATAGAGAGAGAGGGATTGGAGAGAGAGAGAGAGAGGGATTGGAGAGAAAGAGAGGGATTGGAGAGAGAGAAAGAGGGATTGGAGAGAGAGGGAGGGATTTGAGAGAGAGCAATTGGAGAGAGCGAGAGAATGGAGAGAGAGAGATGGATTGGAGAGTGCGAGAGGGATTGGAGAGAGAGCGTTTGGAGAGAGAGAGAGATTGGAGAGAGAGAGAGAGATTGGAGAGCGAGAGAGGGATTGGAGAGAGAGGGATTGAAGAGAGAGGGAGGGATTTGAGAGAGAGAGAGAGCGATTGGAGAGAGAGAGATTGGAGAGAGATAGAGAAAATGGAGAGAGGGAGAGAGAAATTGGAGAGAGAGAGAATGGAGCGAGAGAGATGGATTGTAGAGAGAGAGAGAGGAATTGGAGAGAGCGAGAGAGGGATTCGACAGAGAGAGAGAGGGATTGGAGAGAGAGAGAGAGAGAGAGGGATTGGAGTGAGATAGTGGGACTGGAGACAGTGAGAGAGAGGGATTGGAGAGAGAGGGATTGGAGAGAGAGCGTTTGGAGAGAGAGAGATTGGAGAGAAAGAGAGAGATTGGAGAGAGAGAGAGAGAGAGATTGGAGCGAGAGAGAGAGGGATTGGAGAGAGAGAGAGGGGTTGGAGACAGAGAGAGGGATTGGAGAGAGAGAGGGATTGGAGAGCGAGGGATTGGAGAGAGAGGGATTGGAGAGAGAGGGATTGTTGAGAGAGGGATTGGAGAGAGAGAGAGGGAGGGATTGGAGAGAGGGATTGGAGAGAGAGAGGCATTGGAGAGAGAGAGATGGATTGGAGAGAGAGAGAGTGTGATTGGAGAGAGAGAGAGGGATTGGAGAGAGAAAGAGGGATTGGAGAGAGAGGGTTTGGAGTGAGAGGTAGGGATTGGAGAGAGATAGAGTGATTGGAGAGAGAGAGAGAGAAAGGAGAGAGAGATATGGATTGGCCAGAGAGAGAGAGGAATTGGAGAGAGCGAGAGAGGGATTCGAGAGAGAGAGAGAGAGAGGGATTGGAGAGCGAGAGATGGATTGTAGAGAGATAGTAGGATTGGTGAGAGAGAGGGAGAGGGAGGGATTGGAGCGAGAGAGCGAGATTGGAGAGAGGCATTGCAGAGAGAGAGTGGGACTTGAGAGAGAGAGAGGGAGCCATTGGAGAGAGACTGCGAGAGGGATTGGAGAGAGAGAGAGATTGGAGAGAGAGAGAGAGAGATTGGAGAGAGAGAGAGAGATTGGAGAGAGAGAGAGAGAGGGATTGGAGAAGAGCGTTTGGAGAGAGAGTGAGAGAGATTGGAGAGAGAGAGAGAGAGGGATTGGAGAGAGAGATTGTAGAGAGAGAGAGAGGGATTGGAGACAGAGAGAGGGATTGGAGGGAGAGAAAGAGGGATTGGAGAGAGAGGGATTGGAGAGAGAGGGAGGGATTTGAGAGAGCGAGCAATTGGAGAGAGTGAGAGAATGGAGAGAGAGAGAAGGATTGGAGAGAGAGGGATTGGAGAGAGATAGTGGGACTGGAGAGAGAGAGAGAGAGGGAGCAATTGGAGAGAGAGTGCGAGAGGGATTGGAGAGAGAGCGTTTGGAGAGAGAGAGATTGGAGAGAGAGAGAGAGATTGGAGAGAGAGAGAGCGATTGGAGTGAGGGAGAGAGAGATTGAAGAGAGAGAGAGAATGGAGAGAGAGAGATGCATTGGAGAGAGAGAGAGAGGAATAGGAGAGAGCGAGAGAGGGATTGGAGAGATAGTGGAACTGGAGAGAGAGAGAGGGAGCAATTGGAGAGAGAGCGAGAGGGATTGGAGAGAGAGCGTTTGGAGTGTGAGAGAGAGATTGGAGTTAGAGAGAGAGATTGGAGACAGAGAGAGAGATTGGAGAGAGAGAGGGATTGGAGAGAGAGGGATTGGAGACAGAGGGATTGGAGAGAGAGGGATTGGAGAGAGAGAGAGAGATTGGAGACAGAGAGAGGGATTGGAGAGAGAGAGAGTGAGGGATTGGAGAAAGAGAGGGATTGGAGAAAGAGAGGGATTGGAGAGAGAGTGGGATTGGAGAGAGAGAGAGAGAGCGATTGGAGAGAGGGAGAGAGAAATTGGAGAGAGAGAGATTGGAGAGAGAGAGAGAATGGAGCGAGAGAGATGGATTGTAGAGAGAGAGAGAGGAATTGGAGAGAGCGAGAGAGGGATTCGACAGAGAGAGAGAGGGATTGGAGTGAGATAGTGGGACTGGAGACAGTGATAGAGAGGGATTGGAGAGAGAGCGTTTGGAGAGAGAGAGATTGGAGAGAAAGAGAGAGATTGGAGAGAGAGAGAGAGAGAGATTGGAGCGAGAGAGAGAGGGATTGGAGAGAGAGAGAGTGGTTGGAGACAGAGAGAGGGATTGGAGAGAGAGAGGGATTGGAGAGCGAGGGATTGGAGAGAGAGGGATTGGAGAGAGAGGGATTGTTGAGAGAGGGATTGGAGAGAGAGAGCGGGAGGGATTGGAGAGAGGGATTGGAGAGAGAGAGGCATTGGAGAGAGAGAGATGGATTGGAGAGAGAGAGAGTGTGATTGGAGAGAGAGGTAGGGATTGGAGAGAGATAGAGTGATTGGAGAGAGAGAGAGAGAAAGGAGAGAGAGATATGGATTGGCCAGAGAGAGAGAGGGATTGGAGAGCGAGAGATGGATTGTAGAGAGATAGTAGGATTGGTGAGAGAGAGGGAGAGGGAGGGATTGGAGAGAGAGAGCGAGATTGGAGAGAGGCATTGCAGAGAGAGAGTGGGACTGGAGAGAGAGAAAGGGAGCCATTGGAGAGAGACTGCGAGGGATTGGAGAGAGAGCGTTTGGAGAGAGAGAGAGAGAGAGAGAGATTGGAGAGAGAGAGAGAGAGATTGGAGAGAGAGATTGGAGAGAGAGAGAGAGAGGGATTGGAGAGAGAGATTGTAGAGAGAGAGAGAGGGATTGGAGACAGAGAGAGGGATTGGAGACAGAGAAAGAGGGATTGGAGAGAGAGGGATTGGAGAGAGAGGGAGGGATTTGAGAGAGCGAGCAATTGGAGAGAGTGAGAGAATGGAGAGAGAGAGAAGGATTGGAGAGAGAGAGGGATTGGAGAGAGATAGTGGGACTGGAGAGAGAGAGAGAGAGGGAGCAATTGGAGAGAGAGTGCGAGAGGGATTGGAGAGAGAGCGTTTGGAGAGAGAGAGAGATTGGAGAGAGAGCGAGAGATTGGAGCGAGACAGAGGGATTGGAGAGAGAGGGATTGTCGAGAGAGAGTGAGGGATTGGAGACAGAGAGAGGGTTTGGAGAGAGAGAGATGGATTGGAGAGAGAGAGAGGGATTGGAGAGAGAGAGAGAGGGATTGGAGCGAGAGAGAGAGGGATTGGAGAGAGAGAGAGGGATTGGAGAGAGAGAGGGATTGGAGAGAGAGGGATTGAAGAGAGAGGGAGGGATTTGTGAGAGAGAGAGAGAGATTGGAGAGAGAGAGAGAAAATGGAGAGAGCGAGATGGATTGGAGAGAGAGAGGAATTGTAGAGAGCGAGAGAGGGATTGGAGAGATCGAGAGAGGCATTGGAGAGAGAGAGAGGGATTGGAGTGAGAGATAGGGATTGGAGAGTGATAGTGGGATTGGTGAGAGGGAGAGACGGATTGGAGAGAGAGGGAGGGATTAGAGAGAGAGAGCGAGAGGGATTAGAGAGAGAGCGATTGTAGAGAGAGACATTGGAGAGAGAGAGAGAGATTGGAGAGAGGGATTGGAGAGAGAGAGAGAGAGGGATTGGAGAGAGAGAGTGAGGGATTAGAGAGAGAGAGCGAGAGGGATTAGAGAGAGAGCGATTGTAGAGAGAGAGATTGGAGAGAGAGAGAGATTGGAGAGAGGGATTGGAGAGAGAGAGAGAGAGGAATTGGAGAGAGTGAGATTGTTGAGAGAGGGATTGGAGAGAGAGAGAGGGATTGGAGCGAGAGAGAGTGAGGGATTGGAGAAAGAGAGGGATTGGAGGGAGAGTGGGATTGGAGAGAGAGAGAGAACGATTGGAGAGAGGGAGAGAGAAATTGGAGAGAGAGATTGCAGAGAGAGAGAGAATGGAGCGAGAGAGATGGATTGTAGAGAGAGAGAGAGGAATTGGAGAGAGCGAGAGAGGGATTCGAGAGAGAGAGACAGGGATTGGAGAGAGAGAGAGAGGGATTGGAGAGAGATAGTGGGACTGGAGACAGTGAGAGAGAGGGATTGGAGAGAGAGAGAGAGAGAGGGAGGGATTGGAGAGAGAGAGTGAGAGGGATTGGAGAGAGAGCGTTTAGAGAGAGAGAGATTGGAGAGAAAGAGAGAGATTGGAGAGAGAGAGAGAGAGAGAGATTGGAGAGAGAGAGAGAGGGATTGGAGAGAGAGAGAGAGGGGTTGGAGACAGAGAGAGGGATTGGAGAGAGAGAGGGATTGGAGAGAGAGGGATTGGAGAGAGAGGGATTGGAGAGAGAGAGAGTGGGATTGGAGAGAGAGGGAGGGATTGGAGGGAGAGAGAGAAAGGAGAGAGAGATATGGATTGGCCAGAGAGAGCGAGGAATTGGAGAGAGCGAGAGAGGGATTGTAGAGAGATAGTAGGATTGGTGAGAGAGAGGGAGAGGTAGGGATTGGAGAGAGAGAGCGAGATTGGAGAGAGGCATTGAAGAGAGATAGTGGGACTGGAGAGAGAGAGAGGGAGCCATTGGAGAGAGAGTGCGAGAGGGATTGGAGAGAGAGCGTTTGGAGAGAGAGAGAGGTTGGAGAGAGAGAGAGAGAGAGATTGGAGAGAGAGAGAGAGATTGGAGAGAGAGAGAGAGTGATTGGCGAGAGAGAGGGGGGGATTGGAGAGAGAGAGGGATTGAAGAGAGAGGGTTTGGAGTGAGAGGGAGGGATTGGAGAGAGAGAGAGAGGAATTGGAGAGAGCGAGAGAGGGATTGGAGAGACAGAGAGTGAGGGATTGGAGAGAGAGAGAGGGATTGGAGAGAGATAATGGGATTGGTGAGAGAGAGAGAGAGGGATTGGGGCGAGGGAGATATTGGAGAGAGAGAGCGAGATTGGAGAGAGGGATTGCAGAGAGAGAGAGAGAGAGAGGGATTGTAGAGTGAGGGATTTGAGACAGAGAGAGAGGGATTGGAGAAAGAGAGAGAGGGATTGGAGAGTGAGAGGGGGATTGGAGAGAGAGAGGGATTGGTGAGAGAGAGTGGGACTGGCGAGAGAGAGTGGGATTGGAGAGAGAGAAAGAGAGTAGAGAGTGTGGAGAGAGAGAGATTAGAGAGACAGAGAGTGGAGAGAGTGAGGGATTGGAGAAAGGGAGAGAGAGAGAGGGGGATTGGAGTGTGGGAGAGAGAGAGGGTGGGAATTGGAGAGAGGGATTGCAGAGAGAGAGCGAGACAGGGATTGGGGAGAGACAGAGAGAGAGAGAGACAGATTGGAGAGAGGGACGGATAGAGACGGATTGGAGAGTGAGAGGGGGATTGGAGAGAGAGAGAGAGAGGGAGGGATTGGAGAGAGAGAGAGAGAGAGGGATTGGTGAGAGAGAGACAGAGGGATTGGAGAAGGAGAAAGTGAGAGGGATTTGAGAGAGCGGGAGAAAGGGAGGGATTGGAGAGAGAGAGGGATTGGAGAGAGAGAGGGATTGGAGAGAGAGAGGGATTGGAGAGAGAGGGATTGGAGAGAGAGAGTGGGTTTGGAGAGAGAGAGAGAGAGATTAGAGAGAGAGAGAGAGTGGAGAGAGAGAGAGGGATTGGAGAGAGAGATTGAAGAGAGAGAGAGATTGGAGAGAGGGAGAGAGGGAGAGTGGGATTAGAGAGAGAGAGAGAGAGGAGGGTAAATTGGAGAGAGAACGAGAGAGAGGGATTGGAGAGAGAGAGAGCGATTGGAGTGAGGGAGAGAGAGATTGAAGAGAGAGAGATTGAAGAGAGAGAGAGAATGGAGAGAGAGAGATGCATTGGAGAGCGAGAGAGAGAGGAATAGGAGAGAGCGAGAGAGGGATTGGAGAGATAGAGGGATTGGAGAGATAGTGGAACTGGAGAGAGGGAGAGGGAGCAATTGGAGAGAGAGCGAGAGGGATTGGAGAGAGAGCGTTTGGAGAGTGAGAGAGAGATTGGAGTTAGAGAGAGAGATTGGAGACAGAGAGAGGGATTGGAGAGAGAGAGGGATTGGAGACAGAGGGATTGGAGACAGAGGGATTGGAGAGAGAGGGATTGGAGAGAGAGAGAGAGATTGGAGACAGAGAGAGGGATTGGAGAGAGAGAGGGATTGGAGAGAGAGGCATTGGAGAGAGGGAGGGATTGGAGAGGGAGACGGATTGGAGAGAGAGAGAGAGGGATTGGAGAGACAGAGGGATTGGAGAGAGAGAGGGAATGGAGAGAGATAGTGGAACTGGAGAGAGAGGGAGCAATTGGAGAGAGAGCGAGAGGGATTGAAGAGAGAGATTGGAGTTAGGGAGAGAGATTGGAGACAGAGAGACGGATTGGAGAGAGAGAGGGATTGGAGAGAGAGGGATTGGAGAGAGAGAGGGATTGGTGAGTGAGGGATTGGAGAGAGAGAGAGAGATTGTAGACAGAGAGAGGGATTGGAGAGAGAGGGGTTGGAGAGAGAGGGATTGGAGAGAGAGGGATTGGAGAGAGAGGTATTGGAGAGAGGGAGGGATTAGAGAGAGAGAGAGGGATTGGAGAGAGAGAGAGAGGGATTGGAGAGAAAGAGAGGGATTGGAGAGAGAGTGATTGGAGAGAGAGGGATTGGAGACAGAGAGAGAGATTGGAGACAGAGAGAGGGATTGGAGAGAGAGAGGGATTGGAGAGAGAGGGATTGGAGAGAGAGGGATTGGAGAGAGAGAGAAAGATTGGAGACAGAGAGAGGGATTGGAGAGAGTGAGGGATTGGAGAGAGAGGGATTGGAGAGAGAGGGATTGGAGAGAGAGGGATTGGAGAGAGGGAGGGATTGGAGAGAGAGAGAGAGAGAGGGATTGGAGAGAGAGAGAGAGGGATTGGAGAGAAAGAGGGATTGGAGAGAGAGAAAGAGGGATTGGAGAGACAGGGATTGGAGAGAGAGGGATTGGAGAGAGAGGGATTGGAGAGAGAGGGATTGGAGAGAGGGAGGGATTGGAGAGAGAGAGAGAGAGAGGGATTGGAGAGAGAGAGAGAGGGATTGGAGAGAAAGAGGGATTGGAGAGAGAGAAAGAGGGATTGGAGAGAGAGGGATTGGAGAGAGAGGGAGGGATTTGAGAGAGAGAGCAATTGGAGAGAGCGAGAGAATGGAGAGAGAGAGAAGGATTGGAGAGAGAGAGGGATTGGAGAGAGAGAGGGATTGGAGAGAGATAGTGGGACTGGAGAGAGAGAGAGAGAGAGAGCAATTGGAGAGAGAGTGCGAGAGGGATTGGAGAGAGAGAGATTGGAGAGAGAGAGAGAGATTGGAGAGAGAGAGAGAGAGATTGGAGAGAGAGAGAGAGATTGGAGAGAGAGAGAGGGATTGGAAAGAGAGGGATTGTCGAGAGAGAGCGAGGGGTTGGAGACAGAGAGAGGAATTGGAGATAGAGAGATGGATTGGAGAGAGAGAGAGCGGGATTGGAGAGAGAGAGCGGGATTGGAGAGAGAGAGAGGGATTGGAGAGAGAGAGAGGAATTGTAGAGAGCGAGAGAGGATTGGAGAGATCGAGAGAGGGATTGGAGAGAGAGAGAGGGATTGGAGTGAGAGATAGGGATTGGAGAGTGATAGTGGGATTGGTGAGAGGGAGAGACGGATTGGAGAGAGAGAGGGAGGGATTGGAGAGAGAGAGAGTGGGATTGGAGAGAGAGGGAGGGATTGGAGGGAGAGAGAGAAAGGAGAGAGAGATATGGATTGGCCAGAGAGAGCGAGGAATTGGAGAGAGCGAGAGAGGGATTGTAGAGAGATAGTAGGATTGGTGAGACAGAGGGAGAGGTAGGGATTGGAGAGAGAGAGCGAGATTGGAGAGAGGCATTGAAGAGAGATAGTGGGACTGGAGAGAGAGAGAGGGAGCCATTGGAGAGAGAGTGCGAGAGGGATTGGAGAGAGAGCGTTTGGAGAGAGAGAGAGGTTGGAGAGAGAGAGAGAGAGGTTGGAGAGAGAGAGAGAGAGATTGGAGAGAGAGAGACAGATTGGAGAGAGAGAGAGAGTGATTGGCGAGAGAGAGGGGGGGATTGGAGAGAGAGAGGGATTGAAGAGAGAGGGTTTGGAGTGAGAGGGAGGGATTGGAGAGAGAGAGAGAGGAATTGGAGAGAGCGAGAGAGGGATTGGAGAGACAGAGAGAAAGGAGAGAGAGAGCTGGATTGGAGAGAGAGAGAGAGGAATTGGAGAGAGCGAGAGAGGGATTGGAGAGACAGAGAGTGAGGGATTGGAGAGAGAGAGAGGGATTGGAGAGAGAGAGAGGGATTGGTGAGAGAGAGAGAGAGGGATTGGGGCGAGGGAGATATTGGAGAGAGAGAGCGAGATTGGAGAGAGGGATTGCAGAGAGAGAGAGAGAGAGAGGGATTGTAGAGCGAGGGATTTGAGACAGAGAGAGAGGGATTGGAGAAAGAGAGAGAGGGATTGGAGAGTGAGAGGGGGATTGGAGAGAGAGTGGGATTGGAGAGAGAGAAAGAGAGTAGAGAGTGTGGAGAGAGAGAGATTAGAGAGACAGAGAGTCGAGAGAGTGAGGGATTGGAGAAAGGGAGAGAGAGAGAGGGGGATTGGAGAGTGGGAGAGAGAGAGGGTGGGAATTGGAGAGAGGGATTGCAGAGAGAGAGCGAGACAGGGATTGGGGAGAGACAGAGAGAGAGAGACAGATTGGAGAGAGGGACGGATAGAGACGGATTGGAGAGTGAGAGGGGGATTGGAGAGAGAGAGAGAGAGAGGGAGGGATTGGAGAGAGAGAGAGAGAGGGATTGGTGAGAGAGAGACAGAGGGATTGGAGAGGGAGAAAGTGAGAGGGATTTGAGAGAGCGGGAGAAAGGGAGGGATTGGAGAGAGAGGGATTGGAGAGAGAGAGGGATTGGAGAGAGAGAGGGATTGGAGAGAGAGAGGGATTGGAGAGAGAGGGATTGGAGAGAGAGAGTGGGTTTGGAGAGAGAGAGAGAGATTAGAGAGAGAGAGAGAGTGGAGAGAGAGAGAGGGATTGGAGAGAGAGATTGAAGAGAGAGAGAGATTGGAGAGAGGGAGAGGGGGATTGGAGA
This sequence comes from Scyliorhinus torazame, assembly GCF_047496885.1. Lineage (NCBI taxonomy): Eukaryota > Metazoa > Chordata > Chondrichthyes > Carcharhiniformes > Scyliorhinidae > Scyliorhinus > Scyliorhinus torazame. Next base: position 55,923 of record NW_027308483.1, read on the forward strand.
GAGAGAGAGAGAGGAGGGTAAATTGGAGAGAGAGATTGAAGAGAGAGAGAGATTGGAGAGAGGGAGAGAGAGAGAGAGGGATTGGTGAGAGAGAGACAGAGGGATTGGAGAGGGAGAAAGTGAGAGGGATTTGAGAGAGCGGGAGAAAGGGAGGGATTAGAGAGAGAGGGATTGGAGAGAGAGAGGGATTGGAGAGAGAGAGGGATTGGAGAGAGAGGGATTGGAGAGAGAGAGTGGGTTTGGAGAGAGAGAGAGAGATTAGAGAGAGAGAGAGAGTGGAGAGAGAGAGAGGGATTGGAGAGAGAGATTGAAGAGAGAGAGGGATTGGAGAGAGAGAGAGCGATTGGAGTGAGGGAGAGAGAGATTGAAGAGAGAGAGATTGAAGAGAGAGAGAGAATGGAGAGAGAGAGATGCATTGGAGAGCGAGAGAGAGAGGAATAGGAGAGAGCGAGAGAGGGATTGGAGAGATAGAGGGATTGGAGAGATAGTGGAACTGGAGAGAGAGAGAGGGAGCAATTGGAGAGAGAGCGAGAGGGATTGGAGAGAGAGCGTTTGGAGAGTGAGAGAGAGATTGGAGTTAGAGAGAGAGATTGGAGACAGAGAGAGGGATTGGAGAGAGAGAGGGATTGGAGACAGAGGGATTGGAGAGAGAGGGATTGGAGAGAGAGAGAGAGATTGGAGACAGAGAGAGGGATTGGAGAGAGAGAGGGATTGGAGAGAGAGGGATTGGAGAGAGGGAGGGATTGGAGAGAGAGAGGGATTGGAGAGAGAGAGAGGGATTGGAGAGACAGAGGGATTGGAGAGAGAGAGGGAATGGAGAGAGATAGTGGAACTGGAGAGAGAGAGGGAGCAATTGGAGAGAGAGCGAGAGGGATTGAAGAGAGAGATTGGAGTTAGGGAGAGAGATTGGAGACAGAGAGACGGATTGGAGAGAGAGAGGGATTGGAGAGAGAGGGATTGGAGAGAGAGAGGGATTGGTGAGTGAGGGATTGGAGAGAGAGAGAGAGATTGTAGACAGAGAGAGGGATTGGAGAGAGAGGGGTTGGAGAGAGAGGGATTGGAGAGAGAGGGATTGGAGAGAGAGGGATTGGAGAGAGAGGGATTGGAGAGAGAGGTATTGGAGAGAGGGAGGGATTGGAGAGAGAGAGAGAGAGGCATTGGAGAGAGAGAGAGAGGGATTGGAGAGAAAGAGAGGGATTGGAGAGAGAGTGATTGGAGAGAGAGAGATTGGAGACAGAGAGAGGGATTGGAGAGAGAGGGATTGGAGAGAGAGGGATTGGAGAGAGAGAGAAAGATTGGAGACAGAGAGAGGGATTGGAGAGAGAGGGGGATTGGAGAGAGGGATTGGAGAGAGAGGGATTGGAGAGAGAGGGATTGGAGAGAGAGGGATTGGAGAGAGAGGGATTGGAGAGAGGGAGGGATTGGAGAGAGAGAGAGAGAGAGGGATTGGAGAGAGAGAGAGAGGGATTGGAGATAAAGAGAGGGATTGGAGAGAGAGAAAGAGGGATTGGAGAGAGAGGGATTGGAGAGAGAGGGATTGGAGAGAGAGGGATTGGAGAGAGCGAGAGAATGGAGAGAGAGAGAAGGATTGGAGAGAGAGAGGGATTGGAGAGAGAGAGGGATTGGAGAGAGATAGTGGGACTGGAGAGAGAGAGAGAGAGAGAGCAATTGGAGAGAGAGTGCGAGAGGGATTGGAGAGAGAGAGATTGGAGAGAGAGAGAGAGATTGGAGAGAGAGAGAGAGAGATTGGAGAGAGAGAGAGAGATTGGAGAGAGAGAGAGGGATTGGAGAGAGAGGGATTGTCGAGAGAGAGCGAGGGGTTGGATACAGAGAGAGGGATTGGAGATAGCGAGATGGATTGGAGAGAGAGAGAGAGCGGGATTGGAGAGAGAGAGCGGGATTGGAGAGAGAGAGAGGGATTGGAGAGAGAGGGATTGGAGAGAGAGAGAGCGATTGGATAGAGAGAGAGGTATTGGAGAGAGAGAGAGATGGATTGGAGCGAGAGAGAGAGGGATTGGAGAGAGAGAGAGAGGGATTGGAGAGGGAGGGATTGAAGAGAGAGCGAGGGATTTGAGAGAGAGAGAGAGAGATTGGAGAGAGAGAGAGAAAATGGAGAGAGCGAGATGGATTGGAGAGAGAGAGAGGAACTGTAAAGAGCGAGAGAGGGATTGGAGAGATCGAGAGAGGGATTGGAGAGAGAGAGAGGGATTGGAGTGAGAGATAGGGATTGGAGAGTGATAGTGGGATTGGTGAGAGAGAGCGATTGTAGATAGAGAGATTGGAGGGAGAGAGAGAGATTGGAGAGAGGGATTGGAGAGAGAGAGAGAGAGGGGGATTCTAGAGAGTGGGATTGTAGAGAGAGGGATTGGAGAGAGAGAGAGGGATTGGAGAGAGAGAGAGTGAGGGATTGGAGAAAGAGAGGGATTGTAGAGAGAGTGGGATTGGAGAGAGAGAGAGAGCGATTGGAGAGAGGGAGAGAGAAATTGGAGAGAGAGAGAGAATGGAGCGAGAGAGATGGATTGTAGAGAGAGAGAGAGGAATTGGAGAGAGCGAGAGAGGGATTCGACAGAGAGAGAGAGGAATTGGGGAGAGAGAGAGAGAGAGGGATTGGAGAGAGATAGTGGGACTGGAGACAGTGTGAGAGAGGGATTGGAGAGAGAGCGATTGGAGAGAAAGAGAGAGATTGGAGAGAGAGAGAGAGAGATTGGAGCGAGAGAGAGAGGGATTGGAGAGAGAGAGAGAGAGATTGGAGAGAGAGAGGGATTGGAGAGAGAGGGATTGGAGAGAGAGGGATTGGAGAGAGAGGGATTGTTGATAGAGGGATTGGAGAGAGTGAGAGGGAGGGATTGGAGAGAGGGATTGGAGAGAGAGAGGCATTGGAGAGAGAGAGATGGATTGGAGAGAGAGAGAGAGGGATTGGAGAGAGAAAGAGGGATTGGAGAGAGAGGGTTTGGAGTGAGAGGTAGGGATTGGAGAGAGATAGAGTGATTGGAGAGAGAGAGAGAGAAAAGAGAGAGAGAAATGGATTGGCCAGAGAGAGAGAGGAATTGGAGAGAGCGAGAGAGGGATTCGAGAGAGAGAGAGAGAGGGATTGGAGAGCGAGAGATGGATTGTAGAGAGATTGTAGGATTGGTGAGAGAGAGGGAGAGGGAGGGATTGGAGAGAGAGAGCGAGATTGGAGAGAGGCATTGCAGAGAGAGTGGGACTGGAGAGAGAGAGAGGGAGACATTGGAGAGAGACTGCGAGAGGGATTGGAGAGAGAGCGTTTGGAGAGAGAGAGAGATTGGAGAGAGAGAGAGATTGGAGAGAGAGAGAGAGGGATTGGAGAGAGAGATTGTAGAGAGAGAGAGAGGGATTGGAGAGAGGGAGAGGGAGGGATTGGAGCGAGAGAGCGAGATTGGAGAGAGGGATTGCAGAGAGAGAGATAGAGAGGGATTGTAGAGCGAGGGATTTGAGTGAGAGAGAGGGATTGGAGAAAGAGAGAGAGGGATTGGAGAGCGAGAGGGGGATTGGAGAGAGAAAGGGATTGGTGAGAGAGAGTGGGATTGGAGAGCGAGAGTGCGATTGGAGAGAGAGAAAGAGATTAGAGAGTGTGGAGAGAGAGAGATTAGAGAGACAGAGTGGAGAGAGTGAGGGATTGGAGAGAGGGAGAGAGAGAGAGGGGGATTGGAGAGTCGGAGAGAGAGAGGGTGGGAATTGGAGAGAGAGAGAGGGTTTGCAGAGAGAGAGCGAGAGAGGGATTGGTGAGAGAGAGGGAGAGACAGAGAGAGAGAGACAGATTGGAGAGAGGGACGGATAGAGACGGATTGGAGAGAGAGCGGGCGATTGGAGAGAGAGGGGGATTTGAGAGAGAGAGGGAAGGATTGGTGAGAGAGAGAGAGGGGGATTGGAGAGGGAGAAAGAGAGAGGGATTTGAGAGAGCGGGAGAAAGGGAGGGATTGGAGAGAGAGGGATTGGAGAGAGAGAGATGGGGGATTTAAGAGAGAGAGAGCGAGATTGGAGAGAGAGATTGAGGGATTGGAGAGAGTGAGGGGGATTGGAGAGAGAGGGGGATTGGAGAGAGAGGGGGATTGGTGAGAGAGAGGGGGATTAGAGAGAGAGGGAGAGGGATTGGAGAGAGAGCGATTGGAGAGAGAGAGCGATTGGAGAGAGAGAGAGCGATTGGGGAGAGAGAGAGATTGGAGAGAGAGAGAGGAATTGTAGAGAGCGAGAGAGGGATTGGAGAGGTCGAGAGAGGGATTGGAGAGAGAGAGAGGGATTGGAGTGAGAGATAGGGATTGGAGAGTGATAGTGGGATTGGTGAGAGGGAGAGACGGATTGGAGAGAGAGAGGGAGGGATTAGAGAGAGAGAGCGAGAGGGATTAGAGAGAGAGCGATTGTAGAGAGAGACATTGGAGAGAGAGAGAGAGATTGGAGAGAGGGATTGGAGAGAGACAGAGAGACGGAATGTAGAGAGTGGGATTGGAGAGAGAGAGAGGGATTGGAGCGAGAGAGAGTGAGGGATTGGAGAAAGAGAGGGATTGGAGAGAGAGTGGGATTGGAGAGAGAGAGAGCGATTGGAGAGAGGGAGAGAGAAATTGGAGAGAGAGATTGCAGAGAGAGAGAGAATGGAGCGAGAGAGATGGATTGTAGAGAGAGAGAGAGGAATTGGAGAGAGCGAGAGAGGGATTCGAGAGAGAGAGAGAGAGAGGGATTGGAGAGAGAGAGTGAGAGGGATTGGAGAGAGATAGTGGGACTGGAGACAGTGAGAGAGAGGGATTGGAGAGAGAGAGAGAGGGAGGGATTGGAGAGAGAGAGTGAGAGGGATTGGAGAGAGAGCGTTTGGAGAGAGAGCGTTTGGAGAGAGAGAGATTGGAGAGAAAGGGAGAGATTGGAGAGAGAGAGAGAGAGAGATTGGAGAGAGAGAGAGAGGGATTGGAGAGAGAGAGAGAGGGATTGGAGAGAGAGAGAGAGGGGTTGGAGACAGAGAGAGGGATTGGAGAGAGAGAGGGATTTGAGAGAGAGGGATTGGAGAGAGAGGGATTGGAGAGAGAGGGATTGTTGAGAGGGATTGGAGAGAGAGAGTGGGATTGGAGAGAGAGGGAGGGATTGGAGAGAGGGATTGGAGAGAGAGAGGGATTGGAGAGAGAGAGAGAGGGATTGGAGAGAGAGAGAGAGGGGTTGGAGACAGAGAGAGGGATTGGAGAGAGAGAGGGATTTGAGAGAGAGGGATTGGAGAGAGAGGGATTGGAGAGAGAGGGATTGGAGAGAGAGGGATTGTTGAGAGAGGGATTGGAGAGAGAGAGAGTGTGATTGGAGAGAGAGAGAGGGATTGGAGAGAGAAAGAGGGATTGGATAGAGAGGGTTTGGAGTGAGAGGTAGGGATTGGAGAGAGATAGAGTGATTGGAGAGCGAGAGAGAGAAAGGAGAGAGAGATATGGATTGGCCAGAGAGAGCGAGGAATTGGAGAGAGCGAGAGAGGGATTGTAGAGAGATAGTAGGATTGGTGAGAGAGAGGGAGAGGGAGGGATTGGAGAGAGAGAGCGAGATTGGAGAGAGTCATTGCAGAGAGATAGTGGGACTGGAGAGAGAGAGAGGGAGCCATTGGTGAGAGAGTGCGAGAGGGATTGGAGAGAGAGCGTTTGGAGAGAGAGAGAGAGAGAGAGAGAGAGGTTGGAGAGAGAGAGAGAGAGAGATTGGAGAGAGAGAGAGAGATTGGAGAGAGAGAGAGTGATTGGCGAGAGAGAGGGGGGGATTGGAGAGAGAGAGGGATTGAAGAGAGAGGGTTTGGAGTGAGAGGGAGGGATTGGAGAGAGAGAGAGAGGAATTGGAGAGAGCGAGAGATGGATTGGAGAGAGAGAGAGGAATTGGAGAGAGCGAGAGAGGGATTGGAGAGACAGAGAGTGAGGGATTGGAGAGAGAGAGAGGGATTGGAGAGAGATAGTGGGATTGATGAGAGAGAGAGAGAGGGATTGGAGAGAGGGAGATATTGGAGAGAGAGAGCGAGATTGGAGAGACGGATTGCAGAGAGAGAGAGAGAGGGATTGTAGAGCGAGGGATTTGAGAGAGAGGGATTGCAGAAAGAGAGAGAGAGATTGGAGAGTGAGAGGGGGATTGGAGAGAGAGAGAGGGATTGGTGAGAGAGAGTGGGATTGGCGAGCGAGAGTGGGATTGGAGAGAGAGAATGAGATTAGAGAGTGTGGAGAGAGAGAGATTAGAGAGACAGAGAGTGGAGAGAGCGAGGGATTGGAGAAAGGGAGAGAGAGAGGGGGGGATTGGAGAGTGGGAGAGAGAGAGGGTGGGAATTGGAGAGAGGGATTGCAGAGAGAGAGCGAGAGAGGGATTGGGGAGAGACTGAGAGAGAGTCAGATTGGAGAGAGGGACGGATAGAGACGGATTGGAGAGTGAGAGGGGGATTGGAGAGAGAGAGAGAGAGAGGGAGGGATTGGAGAGAGAGAGAGAGAGGGATTGGAGAGAGAGGGATTGGAGAGAGATGGATTGGAGAGAGGGAGGGATTGGAGAGAGAGTGAGAGAGAGGGATTGGAGAGAGAGAGAGAGGGATTGGAGAGACAGAGGGATTGGAGAGAGAGAGGGAATGGAGAGAGATAGTGGAACTGGAGAGAGAGTGAGCAATTGGAGAGAGAGCGAGAGGGATTGGAGAGAGAGCGTTTGGAGAGTGAGAGAGATTGGAGTTAGAGAGAGAGATTGGAGACAGTGAGAGGGATTGGAGAGAGAGGGATTGGAGAGAGAGGGATTGGAGAGAGAGGGATTGGAGAGAGAGAGGGATTGGAGAGAGAGGGATTGGAGAGAGAGGGATTGGAGAGAGAGAGATTGGAGAGAGAGAGAGGGATTGGAGAGAAAGAGAGGGATTGGAGAGAGAGGGATTGGAGAGAGAGGGATTGGAGAGAGAGAGAGAGATTGGAGACAGAGAGAGGGATTGGAGAGAGAGGGATTGGAGAGAGAGGGATTGGAGAGAGAAAGATTGGAGACAGAGAGAGGGATTGGAGAGAGAGGGGGATTGGAGAGAGGGATTGGAGAGAGAGGGATTGGAGAGAGAGGGATTGGAGAGAGAGAGAGAGGGATTGGAGAGAGAGGGATTGGAGAGAGAGGGATTGGAGAGAAAGAGAGGGATTGGAGAGAGAGAAAGAGGGATTGGAGAGAGGGAGGGATTTGAGAGAGACAGCAATTGGAGAGAGCGAGAGAATGGAGAGAGAGAGAAGGATTGGAGAGAGAGAGGGATTGGAGAGAGAGGGATTGGAGAGAGATAGTGGGACTGGAGAGAGAGAGAGAGAGAGGAGCAATTGGAGAGCGAGTGCGAGAGGGATTGGAGAGAGAGAGATTGGAGAGAGAGAGAGAGAGATTGGAGAGAGAGAGAGAGAGATTGGAGAGAGAGAGAGAAATTGGAGAGAGAGAGGGATTGGAGAGAGAGGGATTGTCGAGAGAGAGCGAGGGATGGGATACAGAGAGAGGGATTGGAGAGAGAGAGATGGATTGGAGAGAGAGAGAGAGCGGGATTGGAGAGAGAGAGGGGGATTGGAGAGAGAGGGATTGGAGAGAGAGAGAGCGATTGGATAGAGAGAGAGGTATTGGGGAGAGAGAGAGAGGGATTGGAGCGAGAGAGAGAGGGATTGGAGAGAGAGAGAGAGAGGGATTGGAGAGAGAGAGGGATTGGAGAGAGAGGGATTGAAGAGAGAGCGAGGGATTGGAGAGAGAGAGAGAAAATGGAGAGAGCGAGAGAGGGATTGGAGAGATCGAGAGAGGGATTGGAGAGAGAGAGAGGGATTGGAGTGAGAGATAGGGATTGGAGAGTGATAGTGGGATTGGTGAGAGAGAGAGAGAGCGATTATAGAGAGAGAGATTGGAGAGAGGGATTGGAGAGAGAGAGAGAGAGAGGGGGATTGTAGAGAGTGGGATTGTAGAGAGAGGGATTGGAGAGAGAGAGAGGGATTGGAGAGAGAGAGAGTGAGGGATTGGAGAAAGAGAGATTGCAGAGAGAGAGAGAATGGAGCGAGAGAGATGGATTGTAGAGAGAGAGAGAGGAATTGGAGAGAGCGAGAGAGGGATTCGAGAGAGAGAGAGGGATTGGAGAGAGAGAGAGAGAGGGGGATTGTAGAGAGTGGGATTGGAGAGAGAGGGATTGGAGAGAGAGAGAGGGATTGGAGAGAGGGAGAGGGAAATTGGAGAGAGAGAGATTGGAGAGAGAGAGAGAATGGAGCGAGAGAGATGGATTGTAGAGAGAGAGAGAGGAATTGGAGAGAGCGAGAGAGGGATTCGACAGAGAGAGAGAGGGATTGGAGAGAGAGAGAGAGAGGGATTGGAGAGAGATAGTGGGACTGGAGACAGTGAGAGAGAGGGATTGGAGTGAGAGGGATTGGAGAGAGAGCGTTTGGAGAGAGAGAGATTGGAGAGAAAGAGAGAGATTGGAGAGAGAGAAAGAGAGAGATTGGAGAGAGAGAGAGAGAGAGATTGGAGAGAAAGAGAGAGATTGGAGAGAGAGAGAGAGAGAGAGATTGGAGCGAGAGAGAGAGGGATTGGAGAGAGAGAGGTGTTGGAGACAGAGAGAGAGAGATTGGAGAGAGAGAGGGATTGGAGAGAGAGGGATTGGAGAGAGAGGGATTGTTGAGAGAGGGATTGGAGAGAGAGAGAGGGAGGGATTGGAGAGAGGGATTGGAGAGAGAGAGGCATTGGAGAGAGAGAGATGGATTGGAGAGAGAGAGAGTGTGATTGGAGAGAGAGAGAGGGATTGGAGAGAGAAAGAGGGATTGGAGAGAGAGGGTTTGGAGTGAGAGGTAGGGATTGGAGAGAGATAGAGTGATTGGAGAGAGGGAGAGAGAAAGGAGAGAGAGATATGGATTGGCCAGAGAGAGAGAGGAATTGGAGAGAGCGAGAGAGGGAATCGAGAGAGAGAGAGAGAGAGAGAGGGATTGGAGAGCGAGAGATGGATTGTAGAGAGATAGTAGGATTGGTGAGAGAGAGGGAGAGGGAGGGATTGGAGAGAGAGAGCGAGATTGGAGAGAGGCATTGCAGAGAGAGAGTGGGACTGGAGAGAGAGAGAGGGAGCCATTGGAGAGAGACTGCGAGAGGGATTGGAGAGAGAGCGTTTGGAGAGAGAGAGAGAGAGAGAGAGATTGGAGAGAGAGGGATTGGAGAGAGAGATTGTAGAGAGAGAGAGAGGGATTGGAGAGAGGGAGAGGGAGGGATTGGAGCGAGAGAGCGAGATTGGACAGAGGGATTGCAGAAAGAGAGAGAGGGATTGGAGAGTGAGAGGGGGATTGGAGAGAGAGAGGGATTGGTGAGAGAGAGTGGGACTGGCGAGCGAGAGTGGGATTGGAGAGAGAGAAAGAGAGTAGAGAGTGTGGAGAGAGAGAGATTAGAGAGACAGAGAGTGGAGAGAGTGAGGGATTGGAGAAAGGGAGAGAGAGAGAGGGGGATTGGAGAGTGGGAGAGAGAGAGGGTGGGAATTGGAGAGAGGGATTGCAGAGAGAGAGCGAGACAGGGATTGGGGAGAGACAGAGAGAGAGACAGATTGGAGAGAGGGGCGGATAGAGACGGATTGGAGAGTGAGAGGGGGATTGGAGAGAGAGAGAGAGAGAGAGAGGGATTGGAGAGAGAGAGAGAGAGAGAGAGGGATTGGTGAGAGAGAGACAGAGGGATTGGAGAGGGAGAAAGAGGGAGGGATTTGAGAGAGCGGGAGAAAGGGAGGGATTGGAGAGAGAGGGATTGGAGAGAGAGGGATTGGAGAGAGAGGGATTGGAGAGAGAGGGATTGGAGAGAGAGAGTGGGTTTGGAGAGAGAGAGAGATTGGAGAGAGAGAGAGAGTGATAGTGGGATTGGTGAGAGAGAGAGAGAGGGATTGGAGAGAGAGAGGGAGGGATTAGAGAGAGAGAGCGAGAGGGATTAGAGAGAGAGCGATTGTAGAGAGAGAGAGATTGGAGAGAGGGATTGGAGAGAGAGAGAGAGAGAGGGATTGTAGAGAGTGGGATTGTAGAGAGTGGGATTGTAGAGAGAGGGATTGAAGAGAGAGAGAGGGATTGGAGAGAGAGAGAGAGAGAGGGATTGGAGGAAGAGAGGGATTGGTGAAAGAGAGGGATTGGAGAGAGAGTGGGATTTGAGAGAGAGCGAGAGCGATTGGAGAGAGGGAAAGAGAAATTGGAGAGAGAGATTAGAGAGAGAGAGAGAATGGAGCAAGAGAGATGGATTGGAGAGAGAGAGAGAGGAATTGGAGAGAGAGAGAGAGGGATTGGAGAGAGATAGTGGGACTGGAGAGAGAGAGGGAGAGGGATTGGAAAGAGAGAGAGAGGGAAAGATTGGAGAGAGAGCGTTTGGAGAGAGAGAGATTGGAGAGAGAGAGAGAGGGATTGGAGAGAGAGAGAGAGGGATTGGAGAGAGAGAGAGAGGGATTGGAGAGAGAGAGAGAGGGGTTGGAGAGAGAGAGGGATTGGAGAGATATGGATTGGAGAGAGAGGGATTGGAGAGAGAGAGAGAGTGGGATTGGAGAGAGAGGGAGGGATTGGAGAGAGGGACTGGAGAGAGAGAGGCATTGGAGAGAGAGAGAGTGATTGGAGAGAGAGAGAGTGATTGGAGAGAGAGAGAGGGATTGGAGAGAGAGAGAGGGATTGGAGAGAGAGGGTTTGGAGTGAGAGGGAGGGATTGGAGAGAGAGAGTGATTGGAGAGAGAGAGAGAGAAAGGAGAGAGAGAGAGATGGATTGGCCAGAGAGAGAGAGGAATTGGAGAGAGCGAGAGAGGGATTCGAGAGAGAGAGCGAGAGAGGGATTGGAGAGAGATAGTGGGATTGGTGAGAGAGAGGGAGAGGGAGGGATTGGAGAGAGAGAGCGAGATTGGAGAGAGGCATTGCAGAGAGATAGTGGAACTGGAGAGAGAGAGAGAGGGAGCCATTGGAGAGAGAGTGCGAGAGGGATTGGAGAGAGAGCGTTTGGAGAGAGACAGAGAGAGAGAGAGAGATTGGAGAGAGAGAGAGAGAGAGAGATTGGAGAGAGAGAGAGAGAATGGAGAGAGCGTGATGGATTGGAGAGAGAGAGAGAGAGGAATTGGAGAGAGCGAGAGAGGGATTGGAGAGAGCGAGAGAGGGATTGGAGAGAGAGAGAGAGAGGGATTGGAGCGAGGCATCGGGATTGGAGGGAGATAGTGGGATTGGTGAGAGAGAGAGAGAGGGATTGGAGAGAGAGAGGGAGCGATTAGAGAGAGAGAGCGAGAGGGATTGGAGAGAGAGCGATTGTAGAGAGAGAGATTGGAAAGAGAGAGAGATTGGAGAGAGGGGTTGGAGAGAGAGAGGGATTGTAGAGAGTGGGATTATAGAGAGTGGGATTGTAGAGAGAGGGATTGGAGAGAGAGAGGGATTGGAGAGAGAGAGAGAGGGATTGGAGAAAGAGAGGGATTGGAGAGACAGTGGGATTGGAGAGAGAGGGAGCAATTGGAGAGGGAGCAAGAGAATGGAGAGAGCGAGATGGATTGGAGAGAGAGAGAGAGAGATTGGAGAGAGGGGTTGGAGAGAGAGAGAGGGATTGTAGAGAGAGGGATTGTAGAGAGTGGGATTGGAGAGAGAGGGATTGGAGAGAGCGAGAGGGATTGGAGAGAGAGAGAGAGAGAGATGGATTGGAGAAAGAGAGGGAGTGGAGAGAGATTTGGATTGGAGAGAGAGAGAGAGCGATTGGAGAGAGGGACAGAGAAATTGGAGAGAGAGAGATTGGAGAGAGAGAGAGAGAATGAAGCGAGAGAGATGGATTGGAGAGAGAGAGAGAGGAATTGGAGAGAGGGAGAGAGGGATTCGAGAGAGAGAGATGGATTGGAGAGAGAGAGAGAGGGATTGGAGAGAGAGAGAGGGAGGGATTGGAGAGAGAGAGCGAGAGGGATTGGAGAGAAAGAGAGAAATTGGAAAGAGATAGTGGGATTGGTGAGAGAGAGAGAGGGATTGGAGAGAGAGAGAGAGGGATTGGAGAGAGAGAGAGGGAGGGATTAGAGAGAGAGAGCGAGAGGGATTGGAGAGAGAGCGATTGTCGAGAGAGAGATTGGAGAGAAAGAGAGAGATTGGAGAGAGAGAGAGAGATTGGAGAGAGAGAGAGAGAGGGATTGGAGAGAGAGAGAGAGGGGTTTGAGACAGAGAGAGGGATTGGAGAGAGAGAGGGATTGGAGAGAGAGGGTTTGGAGAGAGAGGGTTTGAAGAGAGAGGGATTGGAGAGAGAGAATGGGATTGGAGAGAGAGTGAGGGATTGGAGAGAGGGATTGGAGAGAGAGAGATTGGAGAGAGAGAGAGAGTGATTGGAGAGAGAGAGAGGGGGATTGGAGAGAGGGATTGGAGAGAGAGGGTTTGGAGTGAGAGGGAGGGATTGGAGAGAGAGAGAGTGATTGGAGAGAGAGAGAGAAAGGAGAGAGAGAGATGGATTGGAGAGAGAGAGCGAGGAATTGGAGAGAGCGAGAGAGGGATTAGAGAGAGAGAGAGAGTGAGGGATTGGAGAGAGAGAGAGGGGGATTGGAGAGAGATGGATTGGAGAGAGAGAAATTGGAGAGAGCGAGAGAGGGATTCGAGAGAGAGAGAGAGTGAGGGATTGGAGAGAGAGAGAGGGATTGGAGAGAGATAGTGGGATTGGTGAGAGAGAGAGAGAGGGATTGGAGAGAGGGAGAGGGAGGGATTGGAGCGAGAGAGCGAGATTGGAGAGAGGGATTGCAGAGAGAGAGATAGAGAGGGATTGTAGAGCGAGGGATTTGAGTGTGAGAGAGGGATTGGAGAAAGAGAGAGAGGGATTGGAGAGCGAGAGGGGGATTGGAGAGAGAGAGGGATTGGTGAGAGAGAGTGTGATTGGAGAGCGAGAGTGCGATTGGAGAGAGAGAAAGAGATTAGAGAGTGTGGAGAGAGAGAGATTAGAGAGACAGAGTGGAGCGAGTGAGGGATTGGAGAGAGGGAGAGAGAGAGAGAGGGATTGGAGAGTCGGAGAGAGAGAGGGTGGGAATTGGAGAGAGAGAGAGGGATTGCAGAGAGAGCGAGAGAGGGATTGATGAGAGAGAGGGAGAGACAGAGAGAGAGAGACAGATTGGAGAGAGGGACGGATAGAGACGGATTGGAGAGAGAGAGAGAGAGGGGGATTGGAGAGAGAGAGAGAAGGATTGTTGAGAGAGAGAGAGAGGGATTGGAGAGGGAGAAAGAGAGAGGGATTTGAGAGAGCGGGAGAAAGGGAGGGATTGGAGAGAGAGGGATTGGAGAGAGAGGGATTGGAGAGAGAGGGATTGGAGAGAGAGGGATTGGAGAGAGGGAGGGATTGGAGAGAGAGGGATTGGAGAGAGAGAGATGGGGGATTTAAGACAGAGAGAGCGAGATTGGAGAGAGAGATTGAGGGATTGGAGAGAGTGAGGGGGATTGGAGAGAGAGCGGGATTGGAGAGAGAGAGGGGGATTAGAGAGAGAGGGAGAGGGATTGGAGAGAGAGCGATTGGAGAGAGAGAGATGGGGGATTTAAGAGAGAGAGAGCGAGATTGGAGAGAGAGATTGAGGGATTGGAGAGAGTGAGGGGGATTGGAGAGAGAACGGGATTGGAGAGAGAGAGGGGGATTAGAGAGAGAGGGAGAGGGATTGGAGAGAGAGCGATTGGAGAGAGAGAGCGATTGGAGAGAGAGAGCGATTGGAGAGAGAGAGAGATATTGGAGAGAGAGAGAGAGATTGGAGAGAGAGAGAAGGATTGGAGAGAGAGGGATTGTAGAGAGAGAGAGCGGGATTGTAGAGAGAGAGAGGAATTGGAGAGAAGAGAGAGGGATTGGAGAGAGAGAGAGAGGGATTGGAGAGAGAGAGAGGGATTGGAGAGAGAGAGAGGGATTGGAGAGAGAGAGGGATTGGAGAGGGAGGGATTTGAGAGAGAGAGAGCGATTGGAGAGAGAGAGATTTGAGAGAGAGAGAGAAAATGGAGAGAGCGAGATGGATTGGAGAGAGTGAGAGGAATTGGAGAGATAGAGAGGGATTGGAGAGAGCGAGAGAGGGATTGGAGAGAGAGAGAGGGATTGGAGTGAGAGATAGGGATTGGAGAGTGATAGTGGGATTGGTGAGAGAGAGAGAGAGAGGGATTGGAGAGAGAGAGGGAGGGATTAGAGAGAGAGAGCGAGAGGGATTAGAGAGAGAGCGATTGTAGAGAGAGAGATTGGAGAGAGAGAGAGATTGGAGAGAGGGATTGTAGATAGAGAGCGAGGGATTGGAGACAGAGAGAGGGATTGGAGAGAAAGATGGGATTAGACAGAGAGAGTGGGATTGTAGAGAGAGAGAGGGATTGGAGAGAGAGGGATTGGAGAGAGAGAGAGCGATTGGAGAGAGAGAGAGAGAGGGATTGGAGCGAGAGAGAGAGATGGATTGGAGAGAGAGAGGGATTGGAGAGAGAGGGATTGAAGAGAGAGGGAGGGATTTGAGAGAGAGAGAGAGCGATTGGAGAGAGAGAGAGATTTGAGAGAGAGAGAGAAAATGGAGAGAGCGAGATGGATTGGAGAGAGAGAGAGGAATTGGAGAGATAGAGAGGGATTAGAGAGAGCGAGAGAGGGATTGGAGAGAGAGAGAGGGATTGGAGTGAGAGATTGGGATTGGTGAGAGAGAGAGAGAGAGGGATTGGAGAGAGAGAGGGAGGGATTAGAGAGAGAGAGAGCGAGAGGGATTAGAGAGAGAGCGATTGTAGAGAGAGAGATTGGAGAGGGAGAGAGATTGGAGAGAGGGATTGGAGAGAGAGAGAGAGAGGGATTGTAGAGAGTGAGATTGTAGAGAGAGGGATTGGAGAGAGAGAGAGAGAGGGATTGGAGAAAGAGAGGGATTGGAGAGAGAGTGGTATTGGAGAGAGAGAGAGCGATTGGAGAGAGAGAGAGAAATTGGAGAGATAGATTGGAGAGAGAGAGAGAGGGATTGGAGAGAGGGATTGTAGAGAGAGAGAGAGGGATTGGAGACAGAGAGGGATTGGAGAGAGAGAGAGGGATTGGAGAGAGAGAGAGGGATTGGAGAGAGAGTGCGGGATTTGAGAGAGAGAGGGGGATTGGAGAGAGAGGGATTGGAGAGAGAGAGAGTGATTGGAGAGAGAGAGAGGGATTGAAGTGAGAGAGAGTGGGATTGGAGCGAGAGAGGGATTGGAGAGAGAGAGAGGGATTGGAGAGAGGGCGATTGGAGAGAGAGAGGGATTGAAGAGAGAGTGCGGGATTTGAGAGAGAGAGAGGGATTGGAGAGAGAGAGGGAGGGATTAGAGAGAGCGAGCGAGAGGGATTAGAGAGAGAGCGATTGTAGAGAGAGAGATTGGAGAGAGAGAGAGATTGGAGAGAGGGATTGTAGATAGAGAGCGAGGGATTGGAGACAGAGAGAGGGATTGGAGAGAAAGAGGGATTAGAGAGAGAGAGCGGGATTGTAGAGAGAGAGAGGGATTGGAGAGAGAGGGATTGGAGAGAGAGAGAGCGATTGGAGAGAGAGAGAGGGATTGGAGCGAGAGAGAGAGAGGGATTGGAGAGAGAGATGGATTGGAGAGAGAGGGATTGAAGAGAGAGGGAGGGATTTGAGAGAGAGAGCGATTGGAGAGAGAGAGATTTGAGAGAGAGAGAGAAAATAGAGAGAGCGAGATGGATTGGAGAGAGAGAGAGGAATTGGAGAGATAGAGAGGGATTGGAGAGAGTGAGAGAGGGATTGGAGAGAGAGAGGGATTGGAGTGAGAGATAGGGATTGGAGATTGATAGTGGGATTGGTGAGAGAGAGCGAGAGGGATTAGAGAGATAGCGATTGTAGAGAGAGAGATTGGAGAGAGAGAGAGATTGGAGAGAGGGATTGGAGAGAGAGAGAGAGAGGGATTGTAGAGAGTGGGATTGTAGAGAGAGGGATTGGAGAGAGAGAGAGGGATTGGAGAGAGTGAGAGAGAGGGATTGGAGAAAGAGAGGGATTGGAGAGAGAGTGGTATTGGAGAGGGAGAGAGCGATTGGAGAGAGAGAGAGAAATTGGAGAGATAGATTGGAGAGAGAGAGAGGGATTGGAGAGAGGGATTGTAGAGAGAGATAGAGGGATTGGAGACAGAGAGGGGGATTGGAGAGAGAGAGAGAGGGATTTGAGAGAGAGTGCGGGATTTGAGAGAGAGAGGGGGATTGGAGAGAGAGGGATTGGAGAGAGAGAGAGGGATTGAAGTGAGAGAGAGTGGCATTGGAGCGAGAGTGAGAGAGGGATTGGAGAGAGAGAGAGGGATTGGAGAGAGGGCGATTGGAGAGAGAGAGGGATTGAAGAGAGAGTGCGGGATTTGAGAGAGAGAGAGGGATTGTAGAGAGAGAGAACGATTGGAGAGAGAGAGAGAGGGATTGGAGCGAGAGAGAGAGGAATTGGAGAGAGCGAGAGAGGGATTCGAGAGAGAGAGAGAGAGTGAGGGATTGGAGAGAGAGAGGGATTGGAGAGAGAGTGCGGGATTTGAGAGAGAGAGAGAGGGATTGGAGAGAGAGGGATTGGAGAGAGAGAGAGCGATTGGAGAGAGAGAGAGAGGGATTGGAGCGAGAGAGAGAGGAATTGGAGAGAGAGAGAGGGATTGGAGAGAGAGGGATTGAAGAGAGAGGGAGGGATTTGAGAGAGAGAGAGCGATTGGAGAGAGAGAGATTTGAGAGAGGGAGAGAAAATGGAGAGAGCGAAATGGATTGGAGAGAGAGAGAGGTATTGGAGAGATAGAGAGGGATTGGAGAGAGAGAGAGAGGGATTGGAGAGAGAGAGAGGGATTGGAGAGAGAGAGAGGGATTGGAGTGAGAGATAGGAATTGGAGAGTGATAGTGGGATTGGTGAGAGAGAGAGAGAGGGATTGGAGAGAGAGAGGGAGGGATTAGAGAGAGAGAGAGCGAGAGGGATTAGAGAGAGAGCGATTGTAGAGAGAGAGATTGGAGAGAGGGATTGGAGAGAGAGAGAGAGAGGGATTGTAGAGAGTGGGATTGTAGAGAGAGGGATTGGAGAGAGAGAGGGATTGGAGAGAGAGAGAGAGAGGAATTGAAGAAAGAGAGGGATTGGAGAGAGAGTGGGATTGGAGAGAGAGAGAGCGATTGGAGAGAGGGAGAGAGAAATTGGAGAGAGAGATTGGAGAGAGAGAGAGAGGGATTGGAGAGAGGGATCGTAGAGAGAGAGAGGGATTGGAGACAGAGAGAGGGATTGGAGAGAGAGAGAGGGATTGGAGAGAGAGAGAGGGATTGGAGAGAGAGAGCGATTGGAGAGAGAGAGAGGGATTGAAGAGAGAGAGAGTGGGATTGGAGCGAGAGTGAGAGAGGGATTGGAGAGAGAGAGATCGATTGGAGAGAAGAAGAGAGAGATTGGAGAGAGAGAATGGAGAGAGCGTGAGAGAGCGAGAGAGGGATTGGAGAGAGCGAGAGAGGGATTGGAGAGAGCGAGAGAGGGATTGGAGAGAGAGAGAGAGGGATTGGAAAGAGAGATAGGGATTGGAGGGAGATAGTGGGATAGTAGAGAGCGATTGGAGAGAACGAGAGAGGGATTGGAGAGAGAGAGAGGGATTGGAGTGAGAGATAGGGATTGGAGAGAGTGAGGGAGAGAAAGAGATTGGAGAGAGAGAGAGCAATTGGAGAGAGGGATTGGAGAGAGAGAGAGAGGAATTGGAGAGATAGAGAGGGATTGGAGAGAGCGAGAGAGGGATTGGAGAGAGAGAGAGGGATTGGAGTGAGAGAGTGCGATTGTAGAGAGTGAGGGAGAGAAAGAGATTGGAGAGAGAGAGAGCGATTGGAGAGAGGGATTGGAGAGAGCGAGAGAGGGATTGGAGAGAGAGAGAGGGATTGGAGTGAGAGATCGGGATTGGAGAGAGTGAGGGAGAGAAAGAGATTGGAGAGAGAGACAGCGATTGGAGAGAGGGATTGGAGAGAGAGAGAGAGAGGAATTGGAGAGATAGAGAGGGATTGGAGAGAGCGAGAGAGGGATTGGAGAGAGAGAGAGGGATTGGAGTGAGAGAGTGCGATTGTAGAGAGTGAGGGAGAGAAAGAGATTGGAGAGAGAGAGAGAGAAATTGGAGAGAGGGATTGGAGAGAGAGAGAGGGATTGGAGAGAGAGATTGGAGGTAGAGAGAGAGGGATTGGGGAGAGAGAGAGAGGGATTGGCGAGAGAGAGAGAGGGATTGGAGAGAGAGATACTGATCGTGGTGGGAGACGTAAAGATCGAGAGAACGAGTGAGGGAATTGGAGACACAGAAAGAGAGAGAGTATTCGAGATAGAGAGAGAGAACGAGAATGGAGACAGCGTGTTGGAGAGGGACATTGTAAATGGAGGGAGAGAGAAAGGAAATCTGGATGGAGAGAAAGAGAGAGTGAAATTTATTCTGGATAGAGAGATAGTGGGAGTGGAGAGCGAGGGCATGGACTGGGAACAGACAGATACAGAGCTAATGTGGAGATGGAGAGATAGGGATTGGGGACAGAGAGAGAATTGGAGACGGAGGGATAGAAAGAGAAATTTTAGATGGAGAGAAAGAAAGAGGGAGAAAATAATTCTCCGTGGAAAGAGAGAGAGAGAGAGAGGGAAAGCGAGTGGAGATAGAGTTAATAGATGGCGTTCATGCATCCACTCGGAGAGCTCTCATTCCCCCTCTCTCTCTCTCGTTCCCTCTCTCCGCAGTTGTCCACGTGTCCTGCTGGAGTCCCCCCGTTGGCTCCTGGCTACCAATCAGATTGCTGAGACGAAGAGAGTCCTGGCGCTGATCTTGGAGAAGAGCGGGCATGCGATGGACCAAGAGCCCTTGGCGCTGGAGGAGTGCTTCGCCGGTAAGTCCAATTCCTGAGGGACGGTCTTCGAGCTGACAGCGCGGGGTCGGGGGCGCGTTACAATGGGGGAGGCCAAATGGCCCATCGGGCCCGAGAAAGAGCGATCCATAGCAATGCCACTCTCCGGCTCCCATTCCGATGCGCTTTGGTCACAGGATCTCAAATTGAGAAGTGGTGTTTTTTATTTAAATGAGAGGGTTTCTGCGACCACCACCCTTTGAGATGGTACATTCCAGAATCCCAACACATCTCTGGGTGAATACAAGACTCCTCCACTCCCCTCTAACATCCAAACAGGTGCTCTAAATCCAACGATCACGTACCCCCCCTCGCCTATCCTTCCTCGTCAAAACCCGGCAACGCCCTTTGCAAATCCTGCTCGAGGAGTTCCTCAGTGTAAATGTCCTCGCTCTCCCTTCCGTCATAAGGTCAGAAGTGGGGATATTTGCGATGACAACACAATGTTCAGCACCATTCGCGACTCCCCAGGTAATGGAGCAGTCCGTGTCCAAATGCAGCAAGGCCCGGACAACATCCAGGCTCGGGGCCGACAAGGGGCAAGTTACATTCGCCTCACACAAGTACCAGGCAATGCCCGTGTCCTACAAGAGCGGATCGAACCATCGCCCCCTTGACGTTCGATCCGTCGCTGAATCCCCCACATCCTGGGGGTTACCACTGATCAGAAACTGAACTGGGCCCAGCCATATAAACACTGCGGCTCCCAGAGCAGGTCAGAGGCTGGGAATCCTGCGGAGAGCAACTCACCTCCTGACCCCCTCCCAAAGCCTGTCCGCCATCTACAAGGACACAAGCCAGGAGTGCGATGGGAGACTCCCCACTTGCCTGGATGGGCGCGGCTCCCAACCACACTCGAGAAGCTCGACACCATCCGGGACAAAGCAGCCCCGCTCGATCGACACGCTGACCACCGACATTCACCCCCTCCTCCCCCCGCCCCCCCCCCCCCGACGCAGCCGTGTGCACCGTCTACAAGACGCCCCGCGGGGACTAGCCGAGGCTCCTTCGACAGCACCTCCCAAACCCACGGCCGTTACCGTCTAGACGGACGAGGGGGGGCAGCAGACACACGGGGGACCCCCCACCACCTGGAGGGTCCCCTCCGAGTCAGTCACCATCCCGACTGGGGAATATATCGGCCGCTCCTTCACTGTGGCTGGGTCAGAATCCCGGTACGCCCTCCCTAACAGCACGGTGGGTGTACCTACACCACAGGGAGGCACGGTGGCACAGTGGTTAGCACAACTGCTTCACAGCTCCAGGGACCCGGATTCGATTCCCGGCTTGGGTCACTGTCTGTGCGGAGTCTGCACGTTCTCCGTGTCTGCACGGGTGTGAGAGAGAGGGTGAGTGAGAGAGGGAGGGTGAGTGAGAGAGGGAGGGTGAGTGAGAGAGGGTGAGAGAGAGAGAGGGTGAGAGAGGGTGAGAGAGGGTGAGAGAGGGTGAAAGAGAGCGAGAGAGGGGGATAGAGAGCGAGAGAGAGCGAGAGAGGGGGAGAGAGAGCGAGAGAGGGGCCGAGAGCGGGAGAGAGGGCGAGGGGGAGAGAGGGGGAGAGAGAGCGAGAGAGGGGGAGAGAGAGCGAGAGAGGGACCGAGAGCGGGAGAGAGGGCGAGGGGGAGAGAGGGGAAGAGAGAGCGAGAGAGGGGAAGAGAGACGAGAGAGGGGCCGAGAGCGGGAGAGAGGGCGAGGGGGAGAGAGCGAGAGAGGGAAAGAGAGAGAGAGGGTGAGAGAGTTAGAGAGAGTGTGAGGGAGTGGGGGAGAGAGGGAGGGTGAGAGAGTTAGAGAGAGTGTGAGGGAGTGGGGGAGAGAGCGAGAGAGGGGAAGAGAGAGAGAGAGTGAGAGAGTTAGAGAGAGTGTGAGGGAGTGGGGGAGAGAGCGATGAGGCATGATCAGTGTGGCTGGAGACGATGTTGAATTTAAACTGAGGCTTTATTCGTATCTGAAGTGTGGCCTCCTACAGCAGCTGACAAAATGGTTGCGAGCTGAAGGCCACGCATATTTATAACCCGGCTCCTGGGCGGAGCTAGCAGACAGGGTCCCAGGTGAACCTGTCGCGCAGGTTCTACCATACAACTCTGAATATAGGAACACAGTGGTTTACCACACTGAGAGAGAGAGAGGGGGGGAGAGTGTGAGAGTGGGAGAGAAAGCGAGAGAGGGGGAGAGTTAAAGAGAGAGGGAGAGAGCGAGAGAAAGCGAGAGAGGGAGAGAAAGCGAGAGAGGGGGAGAGTTAAAGAGAGAGGGAGAGAGCGAGCGAGGGGGAGAGTGCAAGAGGGGGAGAGTGTGAGAGCGGGAGAGAGAGGGGCCCAGGTGAACCTATACTGCAGGTTCTACCGTACAACCCTCAATATAGGAACACAGTGGTTTACCACACTGAGAGAGAGAGAGGGGGGGAGAGAGTGAGAGAGGGGGAGAGAGCAAGAGAGGGAGAGAGGGGGAGAGTGATCGAGAGGGGGAGAGAGATCGAGAGGGGGAGAGAGAGCGAGAGAGGGGCCGAGAGCGAGAGAGGGCGAGGGGGAGAGAGGGGGAGAGAGCGAGAGAGGGGAAGAGAGAGCGAGAGAGGGACCGAGAGCGGGCGAGGGGGAGAGAGGGGGAGAGAGCGAGAGAGGGGAAGAGAGAGTGAGAGAGTTAGAGAGAGTGTGAGGGAGTGGGGGAGAGGGGGAGAGAGCGATGAGGCATGATCAATTTGGCTGGAGACGATGTTGAATTTAAACTGAGGCTTTATTCGTATCTGATGTGTTGGCCTCCTACAGCAGCTGACAAAATGGTTGCGAGCTGAAGGCCACGCATATTTATAACCCGGCTCCTGGGTGGAGCTAGCATGCAGGGCCCCAGGTGAACCTGTAGTGCAGGTTCTACCATACAACCCTTAATATAGGAACACAGTGGTTTACCACACTGAGAGAGAGAGAGAGGGGGAGAGTGTGAGAGTGGGAGAGAAAGCGAGAGAGGGAGAGAAAGCGAGAGAGGGGAGAGAGGGTGAGAGAGCGAGGGGGGGGGGGAAAGAGATCGAGAGGGGGAGAGAGATCGAGAGGGGGAGAGAGAGATCGAGAGGGGGAGAGAGATCGAGAGGGGGAGAGAGAGCGAGTGAGGGGGAGAGAGAGCGAGAGAGGGGGGGAAAGAGGTGGAGAGAGCGAGAGGGGGGAAGAGAGTGGGAGAGGGAGAGAGAGCAATAGGGAGAAGGAGCGAGAGAGGGGGAGCGAGCGAGAGGGGGAGAGAGAGGGAGGGAGAGCAAGAGGGGGAGAAAGAGTGAGAGAGGGGGAAGGAGAGAGAAGGGGAGAGAGTGAAAGGGGGGAGAGAGCGAGCGTGGGGGGTTTCGTGGGAGGGAGAGAGAGCCAGAGAGGGGGAGAGAGAGCGAGAGAGGGGCAGAGAGCGAGAGAGGGGGTGAGAGCGAGAGAGGGGGAGAGAGCGAGAGAGAGTGAGAGGGAGAGAGTGCGAGAGAGTGGGCGTGCGAGAGAGGGGGAGAGAGGGAGAGAGAGCGAGGGAGAGGGAGAGAGCGAGAGGGAGAGAAAGAGAGCGAAAAGAGGGAAGAGAGAGTGAGAGAGGGGGAGAGTGTGAGAGAGGGGTGAGAGAGTGAGAGAGGGGAAGAGAGCGAGAGAGGGGCAGAGAGCGAGAGCGGGGGAGAGAGCGAGAGAGAGGGGGAGAGAGCGAGAGAGGGAGAGAAAGCGAGAGAGGGAGAGAAAGCGAGAGAGGGGGAGAGAGGGAGAGAGTGTAAGAGAGGGGGAGTGCGAGAGGGGATGAGAGAAGGAGAGAGTGCAAGAGAGGGGGAGAGTGCGAGAGAGGGGGAGAGTGCGAGAGAGGGGGAGAGTGCGAGAGAGGGGGAGAGTGCGAGAGAGGGGGAGAGTGCGAGAGAGTGGGCGTGCGAGTGAGGGGGGAGAGAGCGAGAGAGAGCGAGGGAGAGAGCGAGAGGGAGAGAAAGAGAGCGAAAAGAGGGAAGAGAGAGCGAGAGAGGGGGAGAGTGTGAGAGAGGGTTGAGAGGGTGAGAGAGGGGAAGAGAGCGAGAGAGGGGCAGAGAGCGAGAGAGGGGCAGAGAGCGAGAGCGGGGGAGAGAGCGAGAGAGAGCGAGAGGGGAGGAGAGAGAGCAATAGAGTTAGAGGGAGAGAGAGCAAGAGAGGGGGAAACAGAGCGAGAGACGGAGAGAGGTTGAGCGCGAGAGGGGGAGAGTGAGCGAGATGGAGAGAGAGCGAGTGAGGGGGGGGAAAGAGCGAGGGGGAGAGAGCGAGAGAGAGAGAGGGGGAGAGAGAGGGAGCGAGAGCAATAGAGGGGGAGAGAGCGAGAGAGGGGGAGAGTGCGAGAGAGTGGGAGAGAGTGACTGGGTGTGTGACAGAGAGAGAGCGAGATCGGGAGAGAGAGCGCCAGACGGAGAGAGGGAGAGCGCGAGAGTGGGAGACTGTGCGAGCGAGCGAGAAATGGGGAGAGAGCGAGAGAGGGGGAGAGAGAGAGAGGGAGAGTGAGCGACAGACGGAGAGAGTGAGAGCGCGAGAGCGGGAGACTGTGCGAGCGAGCGTGAAATGGGGAGAGAGCGGGAGAGGGGGAGAGAGGGCCAGGGGGAGAGAGGGGGGGAGCGAGATCGGGGGAGAGAGTGGGAGAGAGGGGGAGAGCGAGAGAAGGGGAGAAAGTGAGAGAGGGGGAGAGAGCGACATAGGGGGGAGAGAGCGAGAGGGGAAGAGTGCGAGTGCAGGAAAGGGGGAGAGGGAGAGAGCGAGAGAGGGGGAGGGAGACAGGGGGAGAGAGCGAGAGAGGGGGAGAGAGTGAGAGAGGGGGAGAAAGCGAGAGGGGGAGAGAGCGAGAGAGTGGTAGAGAGGGGGAGAGAGGGAGAGGGGGGAGAGGGAGAGAGGGGGAGAGGGGGAGAGGGAGAGAGCGAGAGAGAGCGAGAGAGGGGGAGGGAGACAGGGGGAGAGAGCGAGGGAGGGGGAGAGAGTGAGAGAGGGGGAGAAAGCAAGAGGGGGAGAGAGCGAGAGAGTGGTAGAGAGGGGGAGAGGGAGAGAGCGTGAGAGGGGGGGAGAGCGAGAGAGGGGGAGAGAGCGAGAGTGGGGGGGAGAGAGCGGGAGACGGGGAGAGAGGGAGAGAGCATGAGAGGGGGGTAGAGAGCGAGAGAGGGGGAGGGAGAGAGAGAGGGGGAGAGAGCGAGAGAGGGGAAGAGAGTGAGAGAGGGAGCGAGAGAGGGGGAGTGAGCGAGAGGGGGAGAGAGAGAGAGAGGGGGAGGGAGAGAGAGGGGGAGAGAGCGAGAGTCGGGGGTTGCGTGAGGGAGAGAGAGCCAGAGAGGGGGAAAGAGAGCGAGAGAGGGGGAGAGAGCAAGAGAGGGGGAGAGAGCGAGAGAGGGAGAGAGAGAGAGGGGAGAGAGCGAGAGAGGGAGAGGAAGCGAGAGAGGGGGAGAGAACGAGAGAGGGGGAGAGAACGAGAGAGGGGGAGAGAGCGAGAGAGGTGGAGGGAGCAAGAGAGGGAGAGAGCGAGAGAGGGGGAAAGAGCGAGAGCGGGAGAGAGTGAGAGGGAGAGAGTGCGAGAGAGCGGGAGAAAGCGAGAGAGTGGGCGTGCGAGTGAGGGGAGAGAGAGCGAGAGAGGGGGAGAGAGTGAGAGAGGGGGAGAGTGTGAGAGAGGGGTGAGAGAGTGAGAGAGGGGGAGAGAGCGAGAGCGGGTGAGAGAGCGAGCGAGGGGGAGACAGAGCAATAGAGTGAGAGGGAGAGAGAGCGAGAGAGGGGGAGACAGAGCGAGAGACGGAGAGAGGTTGAGCGCGAGAGGGGGAGAGAAAGAACGAGAGGGTGAGAGAGCGAGTGAGAGGGAGAGATAGCGAGAGAGGGGGACAGAGCGAGGGGGAGAGAGCGAGAGGGGGGAGAGAGCGAGAGAGAGGGGGCGGGATACTGAGAGAGTGAGAGCGACAGCGGCGGAGAGAGCGAGAGGGGGGAGAGAGCGAGAGAGAGAGAGAGGGAGAGCGAGCGAGAGAGGGAGAGAGAGCAAGAGAGGAGGAAAGAGAGCGAGAGAGAGTGTGAGAGGGAGAGAGAGGGGGAGAGAGCGAGAGAGGGAGAGGGGGGGAGAGAGCGAGAGAGGTAGAGGGGCAGAGTGCGAGAGAGGGGGAGAGAGCGAGAGAGGGGGAGAGAGTGAGAGAGGGGGAGAGAGCGAGAGAGGGGGAGAGAGCGAGAGAGGGGGAGAGAGGGGGAGAGAGTGAGAGAGGGAGAGCGAGCGAGAGAGGATGTGAGAGCAAGAGAGGGAGAGAGCGAGAGAGGGAGAAAGAGGTGGAGAGTGAGGGAGAGACTGGGAGAGAGGGGGAGAGTGCGAGAGAGGGGGAGAGAGGGAGAGGGGCAGAGTGCGAGAGAGGGGGAGAGAGCGAGAGAGGGGGAGAGAGCGAGAGAGGGGGAGAGAGCGAGAGAGGGGGAGAGAGTGAGAGAGGGGGAGAGAGGGAGAGAGTGTGAGAGGGAGAGAGAGGGGGAGAGACCGAGAGAGGGAGGGGGGGGAGAGAGCGAGAGAGGTAGAGGGGCAGAGTGCGAGAGAGGGGGAGAGAGCGAGAGAGGGGGAGAGAGTGAGAGAGGGGGAGAGAGCGAGAGAGGGGGAGAGAGTGAGAGAGGGAGAGCGAGCGAGAGAGGATGTGAGAGCAAGAGAGGGAGAGAGCGAGAGAGGGAGAAAGAGGTGGAGAGTGAGGGAGAGACTGGGAGAGAGGGGGAGAGTGCGAGAGAGGGGGAGAGAGGGAGAGGGGCAGAGTGCGAGAGAGGGGGAGAGAGCGAGAGAGGGGGAGAGAGCGAGAGAGGGGGAGAGGGGGAGAGAGCGAGAGAGGGAGAGAGAGCGAGAGAGGGAGAGAGAGCGAGAGAGGATGTGAGAGCAAGAGAGGGAGAGAGGGAGAAAGAGGTGGAGAGTGCGGGAGAGACTGGGAGAGAGGGGGAGAGTGCGAGAGAGGGAGTGAGGCAGAGTGCGAGAGAGGGGGAGAATGGGAGAGAGGGGGAGGGAGCAAGAGAGGGGGACAGCGAGAGAGGGGGAGAGAGGGGGAGAGAGCGAGAGAGGGGGAGAGAGCGACAGAGGGGGAGAATGGGAGAGGGGGAGAATGGGAGAGAGGGGTAGAGTGGGAGGGAGCGAGATAGGGAGCGAGAGAGAGAGGGGGAGAGCGAGAGAGAGGGGGAGAGAGGGAGAGAGCGAGAGAGGGGGAGAGCGAGAGATGGTGAAAGCGAGAGGAGGGGGGAGAGGGCGAGAGAGGGGGAGAGAGAGATAGAGAGGGAGAGGGGGAGAGAGAGCGAGAGAGGGAGAGAGAGCGAGAGAGGGAAAGAGCGAGAGGGGGAGAGCAAGAGAGTGAGAGCTTGAGATTGGGGGAAAGAGTGACGGAGTGAGAAAGCGAGTGAGGGGTAGAGAGATAGAGAGGGGCAGAGCGAGAGAGGGGGAGAGAGCGAGAGTGGGAGAGCGTGCCAGAGAGAGGGGAGAGAGGGGGAGAGGGTGAAGAGAGGGAGAGAGGGGGAGTATGGGAGAGAGGCGGAGAATGGGAGAGAGGAGGAGGGAGCGAGAGAGGGGGAGAGTGCAAGAGAGGGGGAGAGCGAGAGAGGGAGAGAGAGCAAAAGAGGGGGAGAGTGTAAGAGAGGGGGAGAGTGTGAGAGAGGGTTGAGTGAGAGAGAGTGAAAGAGGGAGAGAGAGCGAGAGCAGGGGCAGAGAGCGAGAGCGTAGGAGAGAGCGGGAGAGCGAGAGAGAGCGAGAGAGGGCGAGAGAGCGAGAGAGGGGGAGAGAGCGAGAGAGGGAGAGAGCGAGAGAGGGGGAGAGAGCGATAGAGGGGGAGAGAGCGAAAAAGAGAGAGACTGAGAGAGGACGAGAGAGGGAGAGAGGGAGGTAGAGCGAGATAGGTGGAGAGAGAGAGGGGGAGAGAGAGTGAGAGAGGAGGTGAGAGCGTGAGAGAGAGTGCGAAAGAGACGGGAGAGAGGCAAGAGGGAGAGAGAGCGAGAGAGGTGGAGAGGGAGAGAGGGGAAGAGAGAGAGAGAGGGGGTGAGAGCGAGAGAGGGTGAGAGAGCGAGAGAGGGAGAGTCTGCGAGAGAGGGAGGGAGAGCGAGAGAGGGGGAGAGAGGCGGAGAGAGAGGGGGGAGAGAGCGAGAGAGGGGGTGAGAGCGAGAGAGAGAGTGTGCGAGAGAGATGGGAGAGAGGCGAAAGAGAGGGGGAGAGTGCGAGAGAGGGGGAGAGAGCGAGAGAGGGAGAGTGTGCGAGAGAGAGGGGAGAGAGCGAGAGAGGGGGAGAGAGTGAGAGAGGGGGAGAGAGTGAGAGAGGGTGTATGAGCGAGAGAGGGAGAAAGAGGGGGAGAGTGCGGGAGAGACTAGGAGAGAGGGGGAGAGTTCGAGAGCGGGGGAAAGAGCAAGAGAGGGGGAGAGAGGGAGAGAGTGAAAGAGTGGGGGCGAGTGCGAGAGAGGGGGAGTGAGGGGGTGAGAGTGAGAGAGGGGGAGAATGGGAGAGAGGTGGAGAGACAGGGAGAGAGCGGGAGAGGGGCAGAGTGCGAGAGAGGGGGAGAGAGCGAGAAAGGGGGAGAGAGCGAGAGAGAGGGAGAGAGCGAGAGAGGGGGAGAGAGCGAGAGAGGGAGAGCGAGCGAGAGAGGGAGAGAGAGCGAGAGAGGATGTGAGAGCGAGAGAGTCAGAGAGGGAGAAAGAGTTGGAGAGTGCGAGAGAGGGGGAGAGAGCAAGAGAGGGAGAGGGGCAGAGTGCCAGAGAGGGGGAGAATGGGAGAGAGGGGGAGGGAGCAAGAGAGGGGGAGAATGGGAGAGAGGGGGAGGGAGCAAGAGAGGGGGAGAGCGAGAGAGGGGGAGAGTGCGAGAGAGGGAGAGAGTGCGAGAGAGATGGGAGAGAGCGAGAGAGGGGGAGAGAGTGAGAGAGGGAGAGCGAGCGAGAGAGGGAGAGAGAGCGAGAGAGGATGTGAGAGCGAGAGAGGGAGAGAGCGAGAGAGGGGGAGAGAGCGATAGAGGGGGAGAGAGCGAAAAAGAGAGAGACTGAGAGAGGACGAGAGAGCGAGAGAGGGCGAGAGAGCGAGAGAGGGGGAGAGAGCGAGAGAGGGAGAGAGCGAGAGAGGGGGAGAGAGCGATAGAGGGGGAGAGAGCGAAAAAGAGAGAGACTGAGAGAGGACGAGAGAGGGAGAGAGGGAGGTAGAGCGAGATAGGTGGAGAGAGAGAGGGGGAGAGAGAGTGAGAGAGGAGGTGAGAGCGTGAGAGAGAGTGGGAAAGAGACGGGAGAGAGGCAAGAGGGAGAGAGAGCGAGAGAGGTGGAGAGGGAGAGAGGGGAAGAGAGAGAGAGAGGGGGTGAGAGCGAGAGAGGGTGAGAGAGCGAGAGAGGGAGAGTCTGCGAGAGAGGGAGGGAGAGCGAGAGAGGGGGAGAGAGGCGGAGAGAGAGGGGGGAGAGAGCGAGAGAGGGGGTGAGAGCGAGAGAGAGAGTGTGCGAGAGAGATGGGAGAGAGGCGAAAGAGAGGGGGAGAGAGCGAGAGAGGGGGAGAGAGCGAGAGAGGGAGAGTGTGCGAGAGAGAGGGGAGAGAGCGAGAGAGGGGGAGAGAGTGAGAGAGGGGGAGAGAGTGAGAGAGGGTGTATGAGCGAGAGAGGGAGAAAGAGGGGGAGAGTGCGGGAGAGACTAGGAGAGAGGGGGAGAGTTCGAGAGCGGGGGAAAGAGCAAGAGAGGGGGAGAGAGGGAGAGAGTGAAAGAGTGGGGGCGAGTGCGAGAGAGGGGGAGTGAGGGGGTGAGAGTGAGAGAGGGGGAGAATGGGAGAGAGGTGGAGAGACAGGGAGAGAGCGGGAGAGGGGCAGAGTGCGAGAGAGGGGGAGAGAGCGAGAAAGGGGGAGAGAGCGAGAGAGAGGGAGAGAGCGAGAGAGGGGGAGAGAGCGAGAGAGGGAGAGCGAGCGAGAGAGGGAGAGAGAGCGAGAGAGGATGTGAGAGCGAGAGAGTCAGAGAGGGAGAAAGAGTTGGAGAGTGCGAGAGAGGGGGAGAGAGCAAGAGAGGGAGAGGGGCAGAGTGCCAGAGAGGGGGAGAATGGGAGAGAGGGGGAGGGAGCAAGAGAGGGGGAGAATGGGAGAGAGGGGGAGGGAGCAAGAGAGGGGGAGAGCGAGAGAGGGGGAGAGTGCGAGAGAGGGAGAGAGTGCGAGAGAGATGGGAGAGAGCGAGAGAGGGGGAGAGAGTGAGAGAGGGAGAGCGAGCGAGAGAGGGAGAGAGAGCGAGAGAGGATGTGAGAGCGAGAAAGCGAGAGAGGGAGAAAGAGTTGGAGAGTGCGGGAGAGAGGGGGAGAGTGCGAGAGAGGGGGAGAGAGCAAGAGAGGGAGAGGGGCAGAGTGCAAGAGAGGGGGAGAATGGGAGAGAGGGGGAGGGAGCAAGAGAGGGGGAGAGCGAGAGAGGGGGAGAGGGGGAGAGAGCGAGAGAGGGCGAGAGAGGGAGAGTCTGCGAGAGAGGGAGGGAGAGCGAGAGAGGGGGAGAGAGCGAGAGAGGGAGAGTCTGCGAGAAAGGGAGGGAGAGCAAGAGAGGGGGAGAGAGGTGGAGAGAGAGAGAGAGGGGGAGAGAGCGAGAGAGGGTGTGAGAGCGAGAGAGAGAGTGTGTGCGAGAGACGGGAGAGAGGCGAAAGAGAGGGGGAATGAGCGAGAGAGGGGGAGAGTGCGAGAGAGGGGGAGAGAGGGAGAGAGTGCGAGAGAGATGGGAGAGAGCGAGAGAGGGGGAGAGAGTGAGAGAGGGGGAGAGAGTGAGAGAGGGTGTGTGAGCGAGAGAGGGGAAAGAGGGGGAGAGTGCGGGAGAGACTGGGAGAGAGGGGGAGAGGGGGAGAGAGCAAGAGAGGGGGAGAGAAGAGAGAGTGTGCGAGTGGGGGAGAGTGCGAGAGAGGGGGGAGCGATGGGGAGAGGGGGAGAATGGGAGAGAGGGGGAGAGAAGGAATAGGGGGCGAGAATGAGAGAGGGGGAGAGAGCGAGAGAGGTGGAGAGAGCGAGAGAGGGGGAGAGAAGGAGAGAGGGGGAGAGAGTGAGAGTGGGGGAGAGAGCGAGAGAGGGGGAGAGAGTGAGAGAGGGAGAGAGAGCGAGAGAGGATGTGAGAGCAAGAGAGGGAGAGAGCGAGAGACGGAGAAAGAGGTGGAGAGTGCGGGAGAGACTGGGAGAGAGGGGGAGAGTGCGAGAGAGGGGGAGAGAGCAAGAGAGGGAGTGGGGCAGAGTGCGAGAGAGGGGGAGAGTGCGAGAGAGTGGGACAGCGAGAGAGTGCGAGAGAGGGGGAGAATGGGAGAGAGGGGGAGGGAGCAAGAGAGGGGGACAGCGAGAGAGGGGGAGAGGGGAGAGCGGGAGAGGGGGAGAGAGTGAGAGAGGGGGAGAGAGCGAGAGAGGGGGAGAATGGGAGAGAGGGGGAGAATGGGAGAGAGGGGGAGAGTGGGAGAGAGCGAGAGAGGGGGAGAGCGAGAGATGGTGAAAGCGAGAGGGGGAGGGCGAGGAGAGAGGGGGGAGAGGCGGAGAGAGCGAGAGAGGGATAGAGAGGGAGAGGGGGAGAGAGAGCGAGAGAGGGGGAGAGAGGGAGAGAGAGCGAGAGAGGGAAAGAGCGAGAGGGGGTGAGCGAGAGAGTGAGAGTGTGAGAGTGGGGGAAAGAGTGACGGGGGGAGAGAGCGAGTGAGGGGTAGAGAGATAGAGAGGGGGAGAGAGTGAGAGAGGGGGAGAGAGCGAGAGAGGGGGAGAATGGGAGAGAGGGGGAGAATGGGAGAGAGGGGGAGAGTGGGAGAGAGCGAGAGAGGGGGAGAGCGAGAGATGGTGAAAGCGAGAGGGGGAGGGCGAGGAGAGAGGGGGGAGAGGCGGAGAGAGCGAGAGAGGGATAGAGAGGGAGAGGGGGAGAGAGAGCGAGAGAGGGGGAGAGAGGGAGAGAGAGCGAGAGAGGGAAAGAGCGAGAGGGGGTGAGCGAGAGAGTGAGAGTGTGAGAGTGGGGGAAAGAGTGACGGGGGGAGAGAGCGAGTGAGGGGTAGAGAGATAGAGAGGGGGAGAGCGAGAGAGGGGGAGAGAGCGAGAGAGGGAGAGCGTGCCAGGGAGAGAGGGGGAGAGAGCGAGAGAGGTGAAGAGAGGGAGAGAGGGGGAGTATGGGAGAGAGGGGGAGAATGGGAGAGAGGAGGAGGGAGCAAGAGAGGGGGAGAGTGCAAGAGAGGGGGAGAGCGAGAGAGGGGTGAGTTGGAGAGAGTGAGAGAGGGAGAGACAGCGAGAGCAGGGGCAGAGAGCGAGAGCGTTGGAGAGAGCGAGAGAGGGGGAGAGAGCGAGAGAGAGCGAGAGAGGGGGAGGGAGCAAGAGAGGGGGAGAGCGAGAGAGGGGGAGAGTGCGAGAGAGGGAGAGAGTGCGAGAGAGATGGGAGAGAGCGAGAGAGGGGGAGAGAGAGAGAGGGAGAGCGAGCGAGAGAGGGAGAGAGAGCGAGAGAGGATGTGAGAGCGAGAAAGCGAGAGAGGGAGAAAGAGTTGGAGAGTGCGGGAGAGAGGGGGAGAGTGCGAGAGAGGGGGAGAGAGCAAGAGAGGGAGAGGGGCAGAGTGCAAGAGAGGGGGAGAATGGGAGAGAGGGGGAGGGAGCAAGAGAGGGGGAGAGCGAGAGAGGGGGAGAGGGGGAGAGAGCGAGAGAGGGCGAGAGAGGGAGAGTCTGCGAGAGAGGGAGGGAGAGCGAGAGAGGGGGAGAGAGCGAGAGAGGGAGAGTCTGCGAGAAAGGGAGGGAGAGCAAGAGAGGGGGAGAGAGGTGGAGAGAGAGAGAGAGGGGGAGAGAGCGAGAGAGGGTGTGAGAGCGAGAGAGAGAGTGTGTGCGAGAGACGGGAGAGAGGCGAAAGAGAGGGGGAATGAGCGAGAGAGGGGGAGAGTGCGAGAGAGAGGGAGAGAGTGCGAGAGAGATGGGAGAGAGCGAGAGAGGGGGAGAGAGTGAGAGAGGGGGAGAGAGTGAGAGAGGGTGTGTGAGCGAGAGAGGGGAAAGAGGGGGAGAGTGCGGGAGAGAGGGGGAGAGAGCAAGAGAGGGGGAGAGAAGAGAGAGTGTGCGAGTGGGGGAGAGTGCGAGAGAGGGGGGAGCGATGGGGAGAGGGGGAGAATGGGAGAGAGGGGGAGAGAAGGAATAGGGGGCGAGAATGAGAGAGGGGGAGAGAGCGAGAGAGGTGGAGAGAGCGAGAGAGGGGGAGAGAAGGAGAGAGGGGGAGAGAGTGAGAGTGGGGGAGAGAGCGAGAGAGGGGGAGAGAGTGAGAGAGGGAGAGAGAGCGAGAGAGGATGTGAGAGCAAGAGAGGGAGAGAGCGAGAGACGGAGAAAGAGGTGGAGAGTGCGGGAGAGACTGGGAGAGAGGGGGAGAGTGCGAGAGAGGGGGAGAGAGCAAGAGAGGGAGTGGGGCAGAGTGCGAGAGAGGGGGAGAGTGCGAGAGAGTGGGACAGCGAGAGAGTGCGAGAGAGGGGGAGAATGGGAGAGAGGGGGAGGGAGCAAGAGAGGGGGACAGCGAGAGAGGGGGAGAGGGGAGAGCGGGAGAGGGGGAGAGAGTGAGAGAGGGGGAGAGAGCGAGAGAGGGGGAGAATGGGAGAGAGGGGGAGAATGGGAGAGAGGGGGAGAGTGGGAGAGAGCGAGAGAGGGGGAGAGCGAGAGATGGTGAAAGCGAGAGGGGGAGGGCGAGGAGAGAGGGGGGAGAGGCGGAGAGAGCGAGAGAGGGATAGAGAGGGAGAGGGGGAGAGAGAGCGAGAGAGGGGGAGAGAGGGAGAGAGAGCGAGAGAGGGAAAGAGCGAGAGGGGGTGAGCGAGAGAGTGAGAGTGTGAGAGTGGGGGAAAGAGTGACGGGGGGAGAGAGCGAGTGAGGGGTAGAGAGATAGAGAGGGGGAGAGCGAGAGAGGGGGAGAGAGCGAGAGAGGGAGAGCGTGCCAGGGAGAGAGGGGGAGAGAGCGAGAGAGGTGAAGAGAGGGAGAGAGGGGGAGTATGGGAGAGAGGGGGAGAATGGGAGAGAGGAGGAGGGAGCAAGAGAGGGGGAGAGTGCAAGAGAGGGGGAGAGCGAGAGAGGGGTGAGTTGGAGAGAGTGAGAGAGGGAGAGACAGCGAGAGCAGGGGCAGAGAGCGAGAGCGTTGGAGAGAGCGAGAGAGGGGGAGAGAGCGAGAGAGAGCGAGAGAGGGGGAGAGAGCGAGAGAGGGGGAGAGAGCGAGAGAGGTGGAGAGAGCGAGAGAGAGAGAGAGCGAGAGAGGGGGAGAGAGCGAGAGAGGGGGAGAGAACGAAAAAGAGAGAGACTGAGAGAGGAAGAGAGAGGGAGAGAAGGGAGAGAGCGAGAGAGGGAAAGAGCGAGAGAAGGGTTGAGCAAGAGAGGGGGAGAGCGAGAGAGAGGGAGGTAGAGCAAGAGAGGCGGAGAGAGAGGGGGAGAGAGCGAGAGAGGAGGTGAGAGCGTTGGAGAGAGTGCGAGAGAGACTGGAGAGAGGCAAGAGGGAGAGACAGCGAGAGCAGGGGCAGAGAGCGAGAGCGTAGGAGAGAGCGAGAGAGGGGGAGAGCGAGAGAGGGGGAGAGAGCGAGAGAGGGGGTGAGAGCGAGAGAGGGGGTGAGAGCGAGAGAGGGGGAGAAAGCGAGAGGGGGGAGAGAGCGAGAGAGGGAGAGTCTGCGAGAGAGGGAGGGAGAGTGAGAGAGGGGGAGAGAGGCGGAGAGAGCGAGAGAGGGGGTGAGAGCGAGAGAGAGAGTGTGCGAGAGAGGGGGAGAGAGGCGGAGAGAGAGAGAGGCGGAGAGAGCGAGAGAGGGTGTGTGAGCGAGAGAGGTAGAAAGAGGGGGAGAGTGCGGGAGAGACTGGGAGAGAGGGGGAGAGTGCGAGAGAGGGGGAGAGAGCAAGAGAGGGGGAGAGAGTGCAAGAGTGGGGGAGAGTGCAAGAGAGGGGGTGAGAGCGAGAGAGAGAAAGGGGGAGAGAGCGAGAGAGGGGGTGAGAGCGAGAGAGAGAGAGTGCGAGAGAGACGGGAGAGAGGCGAAAGAGAGGGGGAGAGAGCGAGAGAGGGGGAGAGAGCGAGAGAGAGAGAGTGTGCGAGAGAGAGGGGAGAGAGCGAGAGAGGGCGAGAGAGAGGGGAGAGAGCGAGAGAGGGGGAGAGAGTGAGAGAGGGGGAGAGAGTGAGAGAGGGTGTGTGAGCGAGAGAGGTAGAAAGAGGGGGAGAGTGCGGGAGAGACTGGGAGAGAGGGGGAGAGTGCGAGAGAGGGGGAGAGAGCATGAGAGGGGGAGAGAGTGCAAGAGTGGGGGAGAGTGCGAGAGAGAGGGAGCGAGGTGGAGAGGGGGAGGGAGTGAGAGAGGGGGAGAATGGGAGAGAGGGGGAGAGAAGGAAAGAGGGGGCGAGAGAGGGGGAGAGAGGTGGAGAGAGTGAGAGAGGGGGCGAGAAGGAGAGAGATGGAGAGACGGGGAGAGAGCGAGAGAGGGAGAGGGGCAGAGTGCGAGAGAGGGGGAGAGAGCGAGAGAGGGGGAGAGAGCGAGAGAGGGGGAGAGAGTGAGAGAGGGGGAGAGAGCGAGAGAGGGGGAGAGAGTGAGAGAGGGAGAGGGAGAGCGAGCGAGAGAGGGAGAGAGAGCGAGAGAGGATGTGAGAGCGAGAGAGGGAGAAAGAGTTGGAGAGTGCGGGAGAGACTGGGAGAGAGGGGGAGAGTGCGAGAGAGGGGGAGAGAGCAAGAGAGGGAGAGGGGCAGAGTGCAAGAGAGGGGGAGAATGGGAGAGAGGGGGAGGGAGCTAGAGAGGGGGAGAGCGAGAGAGGGGGAGAGAGCAAGAGAGGGAGAGGGGCAGAGTGCAAGAGAGGGGGAGGGAGCTAGAGAGGGGGAGAGCGAGAGAGGGGGAGAGAGGGTGTGAGAGCGAGAGAGAGAGTGTGTGCGAGAGAGACGGGAGAGAGGCGGAGAGAGAGAGGGGGAGAGAGCGAGAGGGTGTGAGAGCGAGAGAGAGAGTGTGTGCGAGAGAGACGGGAGAGAGGCGAAAGTGAGGGGGAATGAGCGAGAGAGGGGGAGAGAGCTAGAGAGGGAGAGAGTGCGAGAGAGATGGGAGAGAGCGAGAGAGGGGGAGAGAGTGAGAGAGGGTGTGTGAGCGATAGAGGGAGAAAGAGGGGGAGAGTGCGGGAGAGGCTAGGAGAGAGGGGGAGAGTGCGAGAGAGGGGGAGAGAGCAAGAGAGGGAGAGGGGCAGAGTGCAAGAGAGGGGGAGAATGGGAGAGAGGGGGAGGGAGCAAGAGAGGGGGAGAGCGGGAGAGGGGGAGAGAGGGTGTGAGAGCGAGAGAGTGTGTGCGAGATAGACGGGAGAGAGGCGGAGAGAGAGCGAGAGAGGGTGTGAGAGAGAGAGTGTGTGCGAGAGAGACGGGAGAGAGGCAAAAGTGAGGGGGAATGAGCGAGAGAGGGGGAGAGAGCTAGAGAGGGAGAGAGTTGGGAGAGAGCGAGAGAGGGGGAGAGAGGGGGAGAGAGTGAGAGAGGGTGTGTGATCGATAGAGGGAGAAAGAGGGGGAGAGTGTGGGAGAGACTAGGAGAGAGGGGGAGAGTGCGAGAGAGGGGGAGAGAGCAAGAGAGGGGGAGAGAGGGAGAGAGTGCGCGAGTGCGGGAGAGGGGGAGCGAGGGGGTGAGAGTGAGAGGGGGAGAATGGGAGAGAGGGGGAGAGAAGGAATAGGGGGTGAGAACGAGAGAGGGGAGAGAGCGAGAGAGGGGGAGAGGGAGAGAGGGGGAGAGAGGGGTGAGAGAGCGAGAGAGGGAGAGGGGCAGAGTACGAGAGAGGGGGAGAGAGCGAGAGAGGGGGAGAGAGTGAGAGAGGGGGAGAGAGCGAGAGAGGGAGAAAGAGGTGGAGAGTGCGGGAGAGACTGGGAGAGAGGGGGAGAGTGCGAGTGAGGGGGAGCGAGCAAGAGTGGGAGAGGGGCAGAGTGCGAGAGAGGGGGAGAGAGAGAGGGGGAGAGAGCGAGAGAGGTGGAGAGCGAGAGAGGGGGAGAGAAGGAGAAAGGGGGAGAGAGGGGGAGAGAGCGAGAGAGGGGGAGAATGGGAGAGAGGGGACGAGTGGGAGGGAGCGAGATACGGAGAGAGCGAGAGAGGGGGAAAGCGAGAGAGGATGAGAGAGGGAGAGAGCGAGAGAGGGGGAGAGCGAGAGATGGTGAAAGCGAGAGGGGGAGAGCGAGGAGAGGGGGAGAGAGAGCGAGAGAGGGAGGGAGAGAGAGAGAGGGGGGGAGAGAGAGCAAGAGAGGGGGAGAGAGGGAGAGAGGGGGAGAGAGGGAGAGAGGGAGAGAGAGCGAGTGAGGGAAAGAGCGAGAGGGGGAGAGCGAGAGACTGAGAGCGTGAGAGTGGGGGAAAGAGTGACTGGGAGAGAGCGAGTGAGGGGTAGAGAGTTAGAGAGGGGGGAGAGTGAGAGAGGGGGAGAGAGTGAGAGAGGGAGAGCGTGCCAGAGAGAGTGGAGAGAGGGGGAGAGGGTGAAGAGGGGGAGTATGGGAGAGAGGGGGAGAATGGGAGAGAGGAGGAGGGAGCGAGAGAGGGGGAGAGTGCAAGAGAGGGGGAGAGCGAGAGAGGGAGAGAGAGCAAAAGAGGGGGAGAGGGTGAGAGAGGGTTGAGTGAGAGAGAGTGAAAGAGGGAGAGAGAGCGAGAGCAGGGGCAGAGAGCGAGAGCGTAGGAGAGCGCGAGAGAGTGGGAGGGAGCGAGAGAGAGCGAGAGAGGGCGAGAGAGCGAGAGAGGGGGAGAGAGCGAGAGAGGGGGAGAGAGCGATAGAGGGGGAGAGAGCGAAAAAGAGAGAGACTGAGAGTGGACGAGAGAGGGAGAGAGGGAGGTAGAGCGAGATAGGTGGAGAGAGAGAGGGGGAGAGAGAGTGAGAGAGGAGGTGAGAGCGTGAGAGAGAGTGCGAGAGAGACGGGAGAGAGGCAAGAGGGAGAGAGAGCGAGAGAGGGGGAGATGGAGAGAGGGGAAGAGAGAGAGAGAGGGGGTGAGAGCGAGAGAGGGGGAGAGAGCGAGAGAGGGAGAGTCTGCGAGAGAGGGAGGGAGAGCGAGAGAGGGGGAGAGAGGCGGAGAGAGGGAGAGAGAGCGAGAGAGGATGTGAGAGCAAGAGAGGGAGAGAGCCAGAGAGGGAGAAAGAGGTGGAGAGTGCGGGAGAGACTGGGAGAGAGGGGGAGAGTGCGAGTGAGGGGGAGCGAGCAAGAGTGGGAGAGGGGCAGAGTGCGAGAGAGGGGGAGAGAGAGAGGGGGAGAGAGCGAGAGAGGTGGAGAGCGAGAGAGGGGGAGAGAAGGAGAAAGGGGAGAGAGGGGGAGAGAGCGAGAGAGGGGGAGAATGGGAGAGAGGGGGCGAGTGGGAGGGAGCGAGATACGGAGAGAGAGAGAGAGGGGGAAAGCGAGAGAGGATGAGAGAGGGAGAGAGCGAGAGAGGGGGAGGGCGAGAGATGGTGAAAGCGAGAGGGGGAGAGCGAGGCGAGGGGGAGAGAGGGAGAGAGAGCAAGAGAGGGGGGAGAGAGGGAGAGAGGGGGAGAGAGGGAGACTGAGAGCGTGAGAGTGGGGGAAAGAGTGACGGGGAGAGAGCGAGTGAGGGGTAGAGAGTTAGAGAGGGGGAGAGAGCGAGAGAGGGAGAGCGTGCCAGAGAGAGTGGAGAGAGGGGGAGAGGGTGAAGAGAGGGAGAGAGGGGGAGTATGGGAGAGAGGGGGGAGAATGGGAGAGAGGAGGAGGGAGCGAGAGAGGGGGAGAGTGCAAGAGAGGGGGGAGAGCGAGAGAGGGAGAGAGAGCAAAAGAGGGGGAGAGTGTGAGAGAGGGTTGAGTGAGAGAGAGTGAAAGAGGGAGAGAGAGCGAGAGCAGGGGCCGAGAGCGTAGGAGAGCGGGAGAGAGCGAGAGAGAGCGAGAGAGGGCGAGAGAGGGGGAGAGAGCGAGAGAGGGGAAGAGAGCGATAGAGGGGGAGAGAGCGAAAAAGAGAGAGACTGAGAGAGGACGAGAGAGGGAGAGAGGGAGGTAGAGCGAGATAGGTGGAGAGAGAGAGGGGGAGAGAGAGTGAGAGAGGAGGTGAGAGCGTGAGAGAGAGTGCGAGAGAGACGGGAGAGAGGCAAGAGGGAGAGAGAGCGAGAGAGGGGGAGAGGGAGAGAAGGGAAGAGAGAGAGAGAGGGGGGAGAGAGCGAGAGAGGGAGAGTCTGCGAGAGAGGGAGGGAGAGCGAGAGAGGGGGAGAGAGGCGGAGAGAGAGAGGGGGAGAGAGCGAGAGAGGGGGTGAGAGCGAGAGAGAGTGTGCGAGAGAGATGGGAGAGAGGCGAAAGAGAGGGGGAGAGAGAGAGAGAGGGGGAGAGAGCGAGAGAGGGAGAGTGTGCGAGAGAGGGGGAGAGAGCGAGAGAGGGGGAGAGAGGGGGAGAGAGTGAGAGAGGGTGTATGAGCGAGAGAGGGAGAAAGAGGGGGAGAGTGCGGGAGAGACGAGGAGAGAGGGGGAGAGTTCGAGAGAGGGGGAAAGAGCAAGAGAGGGGGAGAGAGTGAAAGAGTGGGGGAGAGTGCGAGAGAGGGGGAGTGAGGGGGAGAGAGTGAGAGAGGAGGAGAATGGGAGAGAGGTGGAAAGACAGGGAGAGAGCGGGAGAGGGGCAGAGTGCGAGAGAGGGGGAGAGAGTGAGAAAGGGGGAGAGAGCGAGAGAGGGGGAGAGAGCGAGAAAGGGGGAGAGAACGAGCGAGGGGGAGAGAGCGAGAGAGGGGGGAGAGAGCGAGAGAGGGAGAGCGAGCGAGAGAGGGAGAGAGAGCGAGAGAGGATGTGAGAGCGAGAGAGTCAGAGAGGGAGAAAGAGTTGGAGAGTGCTGGAGAGACTGGGAGAGTGCGAGAGAGGGGGGAGAGAGCAAGAGAGGGAGAGGGGCAGAGTGCAAGAGAGGGGGAGAATGGGAGAGAGGGGGAGGGAGCAAGAGAGGGGGGAGAGCGAGAGAGGGGGGAGAGAGCGAGAGAGGGGGAGAGAGCGAGAGAGGGAGAGTCTGCGAGAGAGGGAGGGAGAGCGAGAGAGGGGGGAGAGAGGCGGAGAGAGAGAGAGAGCGAGAGAGGGAGAGAGGGTGTGAGAGTGAGAGAGAGAGTGTGTGCGAGAGAGACGGGGAGAGAGGCGAAAGAGAGGGGGAATGAGCGAGAGAGGGGGAGAGTGCGAGAGAGGGAGAGAGTGCGAGAGAGATGGGAGAGAGCGAGAGAGGGGGAGAGAGTGAGAGAGGGAGAGCGAGCGAGAGAGGGAGAGAGAGCGAGAGAGGATGTGAGAGCGAGAGAGCGAGAGAGGGAGAAAGAGTTGGAGAGTGCGGGAGAGACTGGAGAGAGGGGGGAGAGTGCGAGAGAGGGGGAGAGAGCAAGAGAGGGAGAGGGGCAGAGTGCAAGAGAGGGGGAGAATGGAGAGAGGGGGAGGGAGCAAGAGAGGGGGAGAGCGAGAGAGGGGGAGAGGGGGAGAGAGCGAGAGAGGGGGAGAGAGCGAGAGAGGGAGAGTCTGCGAGAGAGGGAGGGAAAGCGAGAGGGGGGAGAGAGCGAGAGAGGGAGAGTCTGCGAGAAAGGGAGGGAGAGCAAGAGAGGGGGAGAGAGGTGGAGAGAGAGAGGGGGAGAGAGCGAGAGAGGGTGTGAGAGCGAGAGAGAGAGTGTGTGCGAGAGAGACGGGGAGAGAGGCGAAAGAGAGGGGGAATGAGCGAGAGAGGGGGAGAGTGTGAGAGAGGGGGAGAGAGCGAGAGAGGAGAGAGTGCGAGAGAGATGGGAGAGAGCGAGAGAGGGGGGAGAGAGTGAGAGAGGGGGAGAGAGTGAGAGAGGGTGTGTGAGCGAGCGAGGGAGAAAGAGGGGGAGAGTGCGGGAGAGACTGGGAGAGAGGGGGGAGAGGGGGAGAGAGCAAGAGAGGGGGAGAGAAGAGAGTGTGCGAGTGGGTGAGAGTGCGAGAGAGGGGGGAGCGATGGGGAGAGGGGGAGAATGGGAGAGAGGGGGAGAGAGCGAGAGAGGGAGAGAGAGCGAGAGAGGATGTGAGAGCAAGAGAGGGGAGAGAGCGAGAGACGGAGAAAGAGGTGGAGAGTGCGGGAGAGACTGGGAGAGAGGGGGAGAGTGCGAGAGAGGGGGAGAGAGCAAGAGAGGGAGTGGGGCAGAGTGCGAGAGAGGGGGAGAGTGTGAGAGAGTGGGACAGCGAGAGAGTGCGAGAGAGGGGGAGAATGGGAGAGAGGGGGAGGGAGCAAGAGAGGGGGACAGCGAGAGAGGGGGAGAGGGGAGAGCGGGAGAGGGTGAGAGCGAGAGAGGGGGAGAATGGGAGAGAGGGGGAGAATGGGAGAATGGGGGAGAGTGGGAGAGAGCGAGAGAGGGGGAGAGCGAGAGATGGTGAAAGCGAGAGGGGGAGGGCGAGGAGAGAGAGGGGGGAGGGGCAGAGAGAGCGAGAGAGGGATAGAGAGGGAGAGGGGGAGAGAGAGCGAGAGAGGGAAAGAGCGAGAGGGGTGTGAGCGAGAGAGTGAGAGTGTGAGAGTGGGGGAAAGAGTGACGGGGGAGAGAGCGAGTGAGGGGTAGAGAGATAGAGAGGGGGAGAGCGGAGAGAGGGGGAGAGAGCGAGAGAGGGAGAGCGTGCCAGAGAGAGGGGAGAGAGGGGGAGAGAGCGAGAGAGGGTGAAGAGAGGAGAGAGGGGGAGTGTGGGAGAGAGGGGGAGAATGGGAGATAGGAGGAGGGAGCAAGAGAGGGGGAGAGTGCAAGAGAGGGGGAGAGCGAGAGAGGGAGAGAGAGCAAAAGAGGGGGAGAGTGTAAGAGAGGGGGAGAGTGTGAGAGAGGGGTGAGTTAGAGAGAGTGAGAGAGGGAGAGACAGCGAGAGCAGGGGCAGAGAGCGAGAGCGTAGGAGAGAGCGAGAGAGGGGGAGAGAGCGACAGAGAGCGAGAGAGGGGGATAGAGCGAGAGAGGGGGGAGAGAGCGAGAGAGGGGGGAGAGAGCGAGAGAGAGAGAGAGAGCGAGAGAGGGGGAGAGAGCGAGAGAGGGGGGAGGAGAGCGAGAGAGGGGGAGAGAGCGAAAAAGAGAGAGACTGAGAGAGGAAGAGAGAGGGAGAGAAGGGAGAGAGCGAGAGAGGGAAAGAGCGAGAGAAGGGTTGAGCAAGAGAGGGGGGAGAGCGAGAGAGAGGGAGAGAGAGGGAGAGAGGGAGGTAGAGCCGAGAGAGGCGGAGAGAGGTGGAGAGAGAGAGGGGGAGAGAGCGAGAGAGGAGTGAGAGCGTTGGAGAGAGTGCGAGAGAGACGGGAGAGAGGCAAGAGGGAGAGACAGCGAGAGCAGGGGCAGAGAGCGAGAGCGTAGGAGAGAGCGAGAGAGGGGGAGAGAGCGAGAGAGGGGGGAGAGAGCGAGAGAGAGCGAGAGAGGGGGAGAGAGCGAGAGAGGGGGTGAGAGCGAGAGAGGGGGAGAGAGCGAGAGGGGGGAGAGAGCGAGGAGAGGGAGAGTCTGCGAGAGAGGGAGGGAGAGTGAGAGAGGGGGAGGAGAGGCGGAGAGAGCGAGAGAGGGGGTGAGAGCGAGAGAGAGAGAGGGGGGAGAGAGCGAGAGAGGGGGTGAGAGCGAGGAGAGAGAGAGTGCGAGAGAGACGGGAGAGAGGCGAAAGAGAGGGGGGAGAGAGCGAGAGAGGGGGAGAGAGCGAGAGAGAGAGAGTGTGCGAGAGAGAGGGGAGAGGGCGAGAGAGAGGGGAGAGAGCGAGAGAGCGAGAGAGGGGGAGAGAGTGAGAGAGGGTTGTGAGCGAGAGAGGTAGAAAGAGGGGGAGAGTGCGGGAGAGACTGGGAGAGAGGGGGAGAGTGCGAGAGAGGGGGAGAGAGCATGAGAGGGGGAGAGAGTGCAAGAGTGGGGGAGAGTGCGAGAGAGGGGGAGAGAGGTGGAGAGGGGGAGGGAGTGAGAGAGGGGGAGAATGGGAGAGAGGGGGAGAGAAGGAAAGAGGGGGCGAGAGAGGGGGAGAGAGGTGGAGAGAGTGAGAGAGGGGGAGAGAAGGAGAGAGATGGAGAGACGGGGAGAGCGAGAGAGGGAGAGGGGCAGAGTGCGAGAGAGGGGCAGAGTGCGAGAGAGGGGGAGAGAGCGAGAGAGGGGGAGAGAGCGAGAGAGGGGGAGAGAGCGAGAGAGGGGGAGAGAGTGAGAGAGGGGGAGAGAGCGAGAGAGGGGGGAGAGAGTGGGAGAGGGAGAGGGAGAGCGAGCGAGAGAGGGAGAGAGAGCGAGAGAGGATGTGAGAGCGAGAGAGGGAGAGGGAGAGGGGGAGAGTGCAAGAGAGGGGGAGAGAGGCAAGAGAGGGAGAGGGGCAGAGTGCAAGAGAGGGGGAGAATGGGAGAGAGGGGGAGGGAGCTAGAGAGGGGGAGAGCGAGAGAGGGGGAGAGAGGGTGTGAGAGCGAGAGAGAGAGTGTGTGCGAGAGAGACGGGAGAGAGGCGAAAGTGAGGGGGAATGAGCGAGAGAGGGGGGAGAGAGCGAGAGAGGGGGGAGAGTGAGAGAGGGTGTGTGAGCGATAGAGGGAGAAAGAGGGGGAGAGTGCGGGAGAGACTAGGAGAGAGGGGGAAAGTGCGAGAGAGGGGGAGAGAGCAAGAGAGGGAGAGGGGCAGAGTGCAAGAGAGGGGGGAGAATGGGAGAGAGGGGGAGGGAGCAAGAGAGGGGGAGAGCGGGAGAGGGGGGAGAGAGGGTGTGAGAGCGAGAGAGAGAGTGTGTGCGAGAGAGACGGGAGAGAGGCGGGGAGAGAGCGAGAGAGGGTGTGAGAGCGAGAGAGAGAGTGTGTGCGAGAGAGACGGGAGAGAGGCGAAAGTGAGGGGGAATGAGCGAGAGAGGGGGAGAGAGCGAGAGAGGGGGAGAGAGTGCGAGAGAGATGGGAGAGAGCGAGAGAGGGGAGAGAGTGAGAGAGGGTGTGTGAGCGATAGAGGGGGAGAGTGCGGGAGAGACTAGGAGAGAGGGGGAGAGTGCGAGAGAGGGGGAGAGAGCAAGAGAGGGGGAGAGTGTAAGAGAGGGGGAGAGTGTGAGAGAGGGGTGAGTTAAAGAGAGGTGAGAGAGGGAGAGACAGCGAGAGCAGGGGCAGAGAGCGAGAGCGTAGGAGAGAGCGAGAGAGGGGGAGAGAGCGAGAGAGAGCGAGAGAGGGGGAGAGAGCGAGAGAGCGAGAGAGGGGGAGAGAGGGAGAGAGAGAGAGAGAGAGAGCGAGAGAGAGAGAGAGCGAGAGAGGGGGAGAGAGCGAGAGAGGGCGAGAGAGCGAAAAAGAGAGAGACTGAGAGAGGAAGAGAGAGGGAGAGAAGGGAGAGAGCGAGAGAGGGAAAGAGCGAGAGAAGGGTTGAGCAGGAGAGCGAGAGAGAGGGAGAGAGAGGGAGAGAGGAGGTAGAGCGAGAGAGGCGGAGAGAGGTGGAGAGAGAGAGGGGGAGAGAGCGAGAGAGGAGGTGAGAGCGTTGGAGAGAGTGCGAGAGAGACGGGAGAGAGGCAAGAGGGAGAGACAGCGAGAGCAGGGGCAGAGAGCGAGAGCGTAGGAGAGAGCGAGAGAGCGAGAGAGAGCGAGAGAGGGGGGGGAGAGCGAGAGAGGGGGTGAGAGCGAGAGAGAGAGTGTGTGCGAGAGAGACGGGAGAGAGGCAGGGAGAGAGCGAGAGAGGGTGTGAGAGCGAGAGAGAGAGTGTGTGCGAGAGAGACGGGAGAGAGGCGAAAGTGAGGGGGAATGAGCGAGGAGAGGGGGGTAGAGAGCGAGAGAGGGGGAGAGAGTGCGAGAGAGATGGGAGAGAGCGAGAGAGGGGGAGAGAGTGAGAGAGGGTGTGTGAGCGATAGAGGGCGAGAGTGCGGGAGAGACTAGGAGAGAGGGGGAGAGAGCAAGAGAGGGGGAGAGTGTAAGAGAGGGGGAGAGTGTGAGAGAGGGGTGAGTTAGAGAGAGTGAGAGAGGGAGAGACAGCGAGAGCAGGGGCAGAGAGTGAGAGCGTAGGAGAGAGCGAGAGCGTAGGAGAGAGCGAGAGAGGGGAGAGAGCGAGAGAGAGCGAGAGAGGGGGAGAGAGCGAGAGAGGGGGAGAGCGAGAGAGGGGGAGAGAGCGAGAGAGAGAGAGAGCGAGATAGAGAGAGAGCGAGAGAGAGAGAGAGCGAGAGAGGGGGAGAGAGCGAAAAAGAGAGAGACTGAGAGAGGAAGAGAGAGGGAGAGAGGGAGAGAGCGAGAGAGGGAAAGAGCGAGAGAAGGGTTGAGCAGGAGAGCGAGAGAGAGGGAGAGAGGGAGGTAGAGCGAGAGAGGCGGAGAGAGGTGGAGAGAGAGAGGGGGAGAGAGCGAGAGAGGAGGTGAGAGCGTTGGAGAGAGTGCGAGAGAGACGGGAGAGAGGCAAGAGGGAGAGACAGCGAGAGCAGGGGCAGAGAGCGAGAGCGTAGGAGAGAGCGAGAGAGGGGGAGAGAGCGAGGAGAGGGGGAGAGAGCGAGAGAGGGGGTGAGAGCGAGAGAGGGGGGAGAGAGCGAGAGGGGGGAGAGAGCGAGAGAGGGAGAGTCTGCGAGAGAGGGAGGGAGAGTGAGAGAGGGGGGAGAGAGGCGGAGAGAGCGAGAGAGGGGGGTGAGAGCGAGAGAGAGAGAGGGGGAGAGAGGCGGAGAGAGAGAGAGGGGGAGAGAGCGAGAGAGGGTGTGTGAGCGAGAGAGGTAGAAAGAGGGGGAGAGTGCGGTAGAGACTGGGAGAGAGGGGGAGAGTGCGAGAGAGGGGGAGAGAGCAAGAGAGTGGGGGAGAGTGCAAGAGAGGGGGCAGAGAGCGAGAGAGAGAGAGGGGGGAGAGAGCGAGAGAGGGGGTGAGAGGGAGAGAGTGCGAGAGAGACGGGAGAGAGGCAAAAGAGAGGGGGAGAGAGCGAGAGAGGGGGGAGAGAGCGAGAGAGAGAGAGTGTGCGAGAGAGAGCGAGAGAGGCGAGAGAGAGGGGGAGAGAGCGAGAGAGGGGGAGAGAGTGAGAGAGGGGGAGAGAGGTGAGAGAGGGTGTGTGAGCGAGAGAGGTAGAAAGAGGGGGAGAGTGCGGGAGAGACTGGGAGAGAGGGGGAGAGTGCGAGAGAGGGGGAGAGAGAGCGAGAGGGGGGAGAGAGTGCAAGAGTGGGGGAGAGTGCGAGAGAGGTGAGAGGGGGAGGGAGTGAGAGAGGGGAGAATGGGAGAGAGGGGGAGAGAAGGAAAGAGGGGGCGAGAGAGGTGGAGAGAGTGAGAGGGGGAGAGAAGGAGAGAGATGGAGAGACGGGGAGAGAGCGAGAGGGGGAGAGGGGGAGAGAGCGAGAGAGGGGGAGAGAGCGAGAGAGGGGGAAGAGAGCGAGAGAGAGGGGGAGAGAGTGAAAGAGGGGAGAGAGCGAGACGGGGGGAGAGAGAGTGAGAGAGGGAGAGGGAGAGCGAGC
Organism: Scyliorhinus torazame; assembly: GCF_047496885.1. Lineage (NCBI taxonomy): Eukaryota > Metazoa > Chordata > Chondrichthyes > Carcharhiniformes > Scyliorhinidae > Scyliorhinus > Scyliorhinus torazame. Next base: position 100,765 of record NW_027308483.1, read on the forward strand.
GAGAGAGGGGGAGAGAGCGAGAGAGGGGGAGAGAGCGAGAGAGTGAGAGAGGGGGAGAGAGCGAGAGAGGGGGAGAGAGTGAGAGAGGGAGAGGGAGAGCGAGCGACAGAGGGAGAGAGAGCGAGAGAGGATGTGAGAGCGAGAGAGGGAGAAAGAGTTGGAGAGTGCGGGAGAGACTGGGAGAGAGGGGGAGAGTGCGAGAGAGGGGGGAGAGAGCAAGAGAGGGGGAGAATGGGAGAGAGGGGGAGGGAGCTAGAGAGGGGGAGAGCGAGAGAGGGGGAGAGAGGGTGTGAGAGCGAGAGAGAGAGTGTGTGCGAGAGAGACGGGAGAGAGGCGGAGAGAGAGAGGGGGAGAGAGCGAGAGAGGGTGTGAGAGCGAGAGAGAGAGTGTGTGCGAGAGAGACGGGAGAGAGGCGAAAGTGAGGGGGAATGAGCGAGAGAGGGGGAGAGAGCTAGAGAGGGAGAGAGTGCGAGAGAGATGCGAGAGAGGGGGAGAGAGTGAGAGGGTGTGTGAGCGATAGAGGGAGAAAGAGGGGGAGAGTGCGGGAGAGACTAGGAGAGGGGGAGAGTGCGAGAGAGGGGGAGAGAGCAAGAGAGGGAGAGGGGAAGAGTGCAAGAGAGGGGGGAGAATGGGAGAGAGGGGGAGGGAGCAAGAGAGGGGGAGAGCGGGAGAGGGGGAGAGGGGGAGAGAGGGTGTGAGAGCGAGAGAGAGAGTGTGTGCGAGAGACGGAGAGAGGGCGGGGAGAGAGCGAGAGAGGTGTGAGAGCGAGAGAGAGAGTGTGCGAGAGAGACGGGAGAGAGGCGAAAGTGAGGGGGAATGAGCGAGAGAGGGGGGGAGAGAGCGAGAGAGGGGAGAGAGTGCGAGAGAGATGGGAGAGAGTGAGAGAGGGGGAGAGAGTGAGAGAGGGTGTGTGAGCGATAGAGGGAGAAAGAGGGGGAGAGTGCGGGAGAGACTTGGAGAGAGGGGGAGAATGCGAGAGAGGGGGAGGAGAGGGGAGAGAGTGCGCGAGTGCGGGAGAGGGGGAGAGAGGGAGAGAGTGCGCGAGTGCGGGAGAGGGGGAGCGAGGGGGTGAGAGTGAGAGAGGGGGAGAATGGGAGAGAGGGGGAGAGAAGGAATAGGGGGTGAGAACGAGAGAGGGGGAGAGGAGCGAGTGAGGGGGAGAGAGCGAGAGAGGGGG